>NC_090646.1:500092658-500392658 GCF_040937935.1 Hyperolius riggenbachi
ATGGCAGCTTCCACAAATCTCACACTACAGTTGTCCTTTAAAGGAAATTCATATGTGAGTCTCCATATCCCTCTCACCTCAGGTTCCATTGAGGCCCTTTTTACACGTGCACTGCAAGTGTACTTTGCATTACTGTTTTACCGCATGGTAATGCAACAGCAATGCAAGTCAATGGGGACTTTTAAACTTACCACATCACGCCAGAAGAATTCTTTCCGCCCCCAATCCTGATGCACAGCCTGCAGCACGTTACTGCAAGCACCATGCTTAACACACAGTGCTTGGGATAATGGAAGTCAGTGGGCAACACAGTAAGTGTGAACTGCGGAATCAGGGCTGTAGAGTCGGAGTCTGGGCAATTTTGGGTACCTGGAGTCAGAGTTGGTGGTTACATAAACTGAGGAGTCTGAGTTGGGAGTTGGATGATTTTTGTACCAAACCCAAGTGGTAAGTATTAGGGCCCATTTCCACTATCGAATTCGTGTGCGTTTTTCGCATGCAAATTCGCATAGCAATACAAGTGAATGGGACTGTTTCCACTTGTCAGGATTCCTTTGCAGAAAAAAAATTTGCATGGCAGAGCCATCAGAATTCGCATACCGCACACCGCTATGCGAATCGCATACAATGTATTTAATAGGAAATTCGCATGAGGTTTGGGTATGCAAATTTTCATGCGAATTCGCATAGAAACAATGGAAAAAAATCACACCAGCACTGCCATGGTTAAATTCGCATACATCATCATCCATGCGAATTCGCATGGAAATTCGCATGAATATTCGCATAGACCCGCATGCGAATTTCACATGCAAATTTTTACCGCGGCGATTCGCACCGCACAAGTGGAAATGCAGCCTTAGACTAAGGAGTTGGAGTCGAGGAGTCAGAGCCATTTTGGAGTCGGTGGTTTCATAAATGGAGGAGTCGGAGTTGGATGATTTTTGTACCAACTCCATAGCCCTGGTCAGAATGCGATGCGTCGTGCATGCGCAGATCGACAGGAATCCTGGTGATGTACTTCCCGTCGAGCAGGAAGTACATCACTGAGCAAGGGGCGGCATATGATCCTGTTGGTGCACTCTGTCGCAGGATCATAAGTTTGCAATTTTTTGCATTACGGTGGGATCCGACAGGAGCATTGCATGGCATTGCAAAAGTCAGGTGTAAAACTGGCCTGGAAATAAATCTGTAACGATTCTAAAGAGACTCTGAAATCTCCACAAATTGCAGTTTTTATTTAACAATTCTCTTGAGCAATACAACCCAAGCTAAACACTGCAACCCAGCGGCAGAACGAGGATCTTATATCCCCCAAATCCCAGGGCTGGAATCGGGAGCGCTTCCTGATAGAGACAGAGCATTGAGCTGCAGCTCTGCCTCCATGCACGTCAACCCCCGCCCCTCTGAGTCTTCTTTCACTAAGAGGGGCGGGGGGATGTGGCTGAGATACGCGCGTATTGACGACCATGGCGGCAGAGCTGCAGCTCAAACTCTGCCTCCCTGTGCAGAAAAAAATCCACGACTTTGAAAGACATGGATTTTTGACTCGGTATTTGGGGGGTTAAATACAGCGATCTTCTGCGGGGATGCAACATTTTAGCTTGGGTTATACTGCTTAAAGGTTCGTATACACGTCCGATAAAGATCGTTCGTTACGAACGATTCGTGACGTTTACACGATATTCAAATTAGACGGAAAAGATCGTTCGTAATGAACGATTGTGTACACACGTGAACGATATAAGTATAAAGTACTGAACGACGAACGATTAAAAAATGCGTGCGCAAACGGAAGTGACGTTATGACAGGCAATAAGAACATGCGTTATCGGACGATCTTTGTACACACTGCAACGATTGAACGATTATCTTTCGAAAAAATCCGCCGGGTTGGATCGGTCGGATTGAACGATAACGGTCGTTATCGTCCCAAAAAAACGATCGTTGGAAAATTTGGAGCGCACGATTATCGGTCCAATTGTCGTTATCGTTCGTTTTTGAACGATTGTTATCGTACGTGTGTACTCAGCTTAAGAGTTAAATAAAAGTACAATTTTGGGAGACTTCAGAGTCAGATACTTATCAATGGAGAGAGGGAAGGCTCTATGTCCTAAAGAGCCTGCCTGTTCCTGTCACAGTCCCCACAATCCAGCACTGTCACCACCGTTATAATCTGCTGCCACGTGACGCTTTGGAAAAACTCATGTCTCCAAGTGCTCCCAAAGACAGCAGCTCCATACTGTACAGGCGCGAAACCACGCTCACGCATGCACAGAACGGAGTGGCTTGTCATTGGAAGCACTCAGATACACAAGTGTTTCCAAGGGCTCCTGGTGGCTGACAAAGCGGTTTTAAGCCAGTTGGTGGAAAACAGCTAAAAGGGGTGTGAACGTTGAAACCCGGGGACCGTAAGAGAAGAGGGAAGTCACTTTAGGAGTAAGAGTTTTTACCTGGGGCTTCTACCAGCCCCCTGCAGATGTTCTGTGCCCGTGGCGGTGTTTCAACATTTCAGCATACCCGACAACGTAGCAAACAAATGCTACTGAGCATGTGCAAAGTTATGCAGGTCTTAAATTAACCCATAATGCCCGTCAGCAACACAAACATTGCAACCCGAGTTAGCAGCCTGGGTCCTGGTGTGCAATGTCCACTATCCAAGCAGACATAGATTTAGCAAAAAAAAGTTGTCCGAGCGAAGCGAGGACAGAGCCGCAGCCCAGCGAGCGGGCAAGGGGACACTAATTCTACTAAAAAGGAGAATGTCACTTTAAATGTATGCTATTTTGTTAATGAATACTGAAAATGTTGGAACACTGCGGCAGGGGACCGAAGGATTGTTTTGACCCAGCACACGACATCTGCAGGGGGCCGGTAGAAGCCACAGGTAAGTTAAACGCTTTTCTTTTTTCTATACCAAAAGTTAGGTACATACAAAACAGTAGCCTCATAGCAATATGAAATCACTGACTTGAACCTACCATATAGGACAAGTGCAAAAACTTCACTAGTGGCCTGCAGGTTCTGGGATCGGACCTTTAGCAAAGCTAGACAGATCACATGACAAACCATTCCTGGAGTAGGTTATCCAACCTAAACACATTACAACAAATCCTGTAGTTATAATAAATGCATTAACATAGGGGAGATTAGCTAAAGCAGATTCACCCACCATGCTCCTACTGTCTTATGCAAACTGCCCTGGAAATCTTTAGTGTTACCTGCCTCGCAGTATAAAGCCAGCGAGCACTGTGTAAAATACCCAAAGTTGCAAGAAAGACATGCTATGGGCCTCACACTCCACACAGCATTTATCAGTGGTCTGCATCAAGTAGAAAAATAATGTGGCATGTCACGCACATATTTGGTGACACCACGTATTGGAGTGCCTGCCTGCCGAGATGTATGTACAAAGTGGCAGGTATAGCTAATGCAATGGGCGCCTGTGATATGGTGACCATCATTGCCTTACCACCTTTCCAGCCTAGCCGATCCTCCCACGTGCTGCGCTGCCTCCCCGTCTCCAGTACACACACCTGCAAAGCAGCAGCGGCCCAAAGAGAAGAGACAGGACAGCGCCCCTCACTGACCGGGCGCAATTCAAGTGCAGGAAGTGACATCATCAATCACTGCCTAAGCCCCGCGGTGACAGCATGTTCTTCTCTGTTCTGTCACGGCTGCTCTTCTTTAGGTCTGTGTATTGGAGACGGGGAGGCAGCGCAGCACCGGGGGAGCAGTAGAGAGACTCTGCAAATCTTACATCCCCACTGACACCGATAACTGGTTGTTTTTTTTTACGGGAAGGAAGGAGGAGAGTTGGGGAGGGTAACCTAAACCGCAGGGGAAGCAATGATCTCTGAGGGTTGTTTTTCTGATTATAATCTAGGAGGAGGGATGCCCCGATTGTGTGCGTGATTGGGGGGAGGGGGACTTAAACCCTGATTTTGCTCTTGGGAGAAGGGGCCCTTTTGCTGTTTGGGTGTTCTTATTATTATTGTGTGTGTGTGTGTGTGGGGGGGGGGGGGGGGGTCTTCTAATTAGGCAGAGAGCATGGTTTGTTATCCCTGTTTGTGAAGGGTCGCATAATATGGGGGGGGGGGGTTAGTTGCTCGGCCTGGGAACCTTGATTTGGTGAAGAGGGAGGTGTTCTTACTCTAGGCCAGGGGTCAGGAACCTTTTTGGCTGAGAAAGCCATAAACCCCACATATTTTAAAATGTAATTCTGTGAGAACCATACTATGGCTATCATTCATAAGGCATTTCCGCATGTGGAAATGCTTGAAACAGCTGACTTTACCGCACACGTAGCAAAATCTGCATTCATGAAGGCTCCTTCCGCATGAAAAACTGACATTACCGAGCACAGCGATAAATCACCGCCTTGTGCGGTGATTATTGTAAAAAATGTAGCAAAATGTTAATTCATGAAGATCACCGCAAGCGGTGTGAGGTCAGGAAGTACCGCTCCCTCTGATGTGGCAATAACAATGTTAAGTGAATGGAGACACAGACCTTCCAGGCAGCTGCAGTAGAGCGGAACACGGAGAAATGTATCAACTCCGCAGCTTCCTGTGCTTCCGCAAGCCTACCGCCAGCCTAATTCGGGGAATCTCCGCACTGCTACCGCAACTGGATACATTTTTATGAATGCGCAGCCAGAAGTCTAAAACACCGACAGCTGTGTTTTCCCGCACAGATTCTCTTTACCGACAACAGGTTTATGAGTGATAGCCAATATGTTTTAACCTGGGACAGTGCGCATGCGCAGCAGAGGGCTCACATCCCTGTTGCCATGGTGATGTGTATACAGTTGATCCACTAGGTAGCGGAAGTGTCAGACGTGTCTTTAGCTTCTCTTGGGTTTCAGCAACATGAGCAATTTCCCTGAGAGCCAGACAGGAAAAATACCGACTGAGGGCTCGTTCACATCTAGGGCGTTTTCGGCCTTTTTTCAAGCGCAGGCAATTTTCAAAATCACCCACAAAACGCTTGTGCAATGAATCTCTATGAGAAGGTTTATATCAGCGCATTGCAGAGGGCAAAGCGGTGGCTGTACCATTTTTAGGGCGTTTTTGGTATAATGGAAGATATAGGAAAACGCTCACAAAATCACTTTGTGCAGTGATTGCGTTTGCGTTTTTAAGAATAAATACATTGTATTCTTGTCCAGGTCAAAAAGCGATTAGAAAAGCGTGTTTTTAAAAAAAACGCAGTGTGCATGCTAGCTCCGGGAGGTGCTAAAAAAAAACAACACAAAATCGCAACCGTTTTGCGATTTGGTTTTTAGATGTGAACAAGGCCTAACAGCTTGTTCAATTAGCTAGCTGACTTGGAGGTTGATTCACTTTGTAGGATGAGATCCCTGCACTTTGGCCCAATAGGCTGCCTGTCAAGTAACAGGCAGCCTATTGGCTACGAAGTCACTGGACCTAACAGGGTCTGGAGTTGGACAATGGCCATTTGTTTTGGGGGAGCGCGAGTAAGTAAGTAGTGCATGCTACAGCAGTAGCGTGCCTACATTGAAAATTATATTAGCACTAACACACTAAGCTGCGCTGCTTGAGCAGTGTAGCTTTATTGAATCAACCCCTACTGATTTGTATGTGAGCCAGATGTAGCCATCAAAAGAGCCACATCTGGCTCCCGAGCCATAGGTTCCCTACCCCTGCTCTAAGCGTACTGGTACGAAGCATGACAATCTGGCGCCTGTAAATTTGAGCACTCCTTAGACCATAATGTGAATTACGGCTATTGCAGCGCTCAGAAGCTAATTCAGGCGCCAGTGACAGATTGGAGCGTCCGATTGCTTAAAAACAGTGTAATTTCTCTGCCAGCAATAGCTGACTGCCAAATTATGTCTTTCCCCACAATCCATGGTGGCCTGGAGGGGGAATAGTAATTAGCGCTGCCGGGACTTGTGCAAGAGCAGAGTTAGCTTTTTATCGGCTTCATCCTGCGCCCAGATTTGACATGTATCCTACTGGTGCTCTTATTTTGCATGTTCTGGGGAGGGAGGCAGAGCAGGTAAAATAAGCATGAGGTATTCCTGGTGATTTGTGTCCTGCCAAAGGCTGCGGGTATGATGGTGCCGAGTGTGTTAGAGTTTGGCTAGTGGCGGTGAGTCCGACTGGAGTTTAGCTATTGTGTGTCTGTACACCATTTGACTGTGGGTGCCGGCGGTTCATTAGTGACAGTGGGTTCATAGCCTAGCTCCATGGGGGGAGGTTGTGCTAGGCATAGGTAGTAGAAGTTAAAGAAGTTAATAATAGAATATCAATAGCATTGCCTATATACTTTCAGATTCATCCAGTGCCTAAATGACCAGTCGCGTTTTTTTTCCATGTATGTAAGTGAATTGCCCTGACTTTGATATTGCAGGGAAGGGGGTGATGCAAGCTGGCCTATGTGAGTGTGTGTCTGTGGGGGGAGAGAAGTAATTGCAGGAGGCACACTAATCCCTAAGGGTGGGGTGTTCTTCCGATTACTGTTCTGCCTATGGGGTAAGGGTTGCTCAGTATACAGTTATGATGGCAGTGGAGCAGTATGTACCTCCTTTCTATGCCTGCTTGCAGTGAATTGAAGCCATAGTTTCTGCAGTCGGCGAGCCAGGACGCCTGTGCGGCCCTGGCTGTGTGCATCCTCGTACGCATTCATGTCGGCGAGAGTGTCCTGCGCAGTAAGAGAGAACGCAGAGAAGAAGAGAGGAGAAAGGCTGGCGCTGCTGCAGATGCTCAGTTTATTGTTGCAAAAATGTTTACAGATGCAAACTTCATATGATATATAAAAAGTAGTGGTACACATACCAAATGTAAGAGGAGGCACGGTGGTGGGTGCTGGGTACAGGATGCCTGATGGCCGTTTCATGCACTGCTGCGCTTCTACGGAGGCTATGTAGGTAGCCTCCGTGGAAGCGCAGCAGTGCGCGAAACGGCTGTCAGGCATCCTCTCACATTTGGTATGTGTACCACTACTTTTTATGTATCATATTTTTGCTACAATAAACTGAGCATCTGCAGCAGCGCCAGCCTTTCTCCTCTCTTCTTGTCTGCATCGATTGTCTGTTGGCTAGAGCAAGCTGATGAAGTTTGTCTAGGAAGAGGCACGCTTAAGTCCATTAGTGCATGTTCACTATACGCATGTGTTCACACTGTAGTGCGAACCTACTGCAACATCTTTGGCAGTAAGAGAGAACCTCGTACTGAGCCTGCACAGGATGCTCTTACTAACTTGAACATGTACGAGGATGAGCACGGTGGCCCGCCGAAATGAAACTTACCTGTGACGGGGGACTGGAGGATGGGTTTGGCACGGCACGGACACAAGACGGCTGCAGGGGGCTGGTAGAAGCCCCAGGTAAGTGAAACTCTCTTTCCTCTGTTCAGTTTCGGTTCACTTTAAGGTAGCATACGTTCTTTACTTGTATGTTACTGTGCCTCAAGCAATAACCACTGTTCCTCATGGGTTAAAAAGAGAATTGCATGGAAAAGAGCCTATAGGATAGTTAGGCCCTAATTGAAGTGCAGCTACATGGATCTTAGAGGACATGGAGCTCCTGTGCGGCTGCACAGGCCTATGTCTGTTTATGACCTCTTTCCTTAGCACTACAACCCTCTCGATCAATGTCAAATATGTTAAAGTGCACCTGTAAGCATAAAAAAATGCACTGCTCGATGATTGCTCTACTGCTTACTTTTTATTATATGGCACTGCAGTTCGCTGTTGTATGTTTGTTAGAATGCTGCACCTTTTATTGCTTTGTGTACTCAGTGGTTGGTTTTGTTATTTCTTTTGGACTCACCTCTTATATGTGGAGTAAGTGCAACTGCAGTACAGTATTTTAATATATCTTTTCTAGATACCTGGTTGTTGTTTTTTTTTTTTTTTTTTGGGGGGGGGGGGGGGGGGGGGATGTTACTCAATCAAGTTTGTTTCTGATAAAAAAAAAAAGTTTAAAAAGCAGATGCGGATAGTACACAGGCTTCCCATGTCTTCTTTGACCCTGCAGTTGCTGGCTGAGACCCTCTTAGCAACCGCGCTTCCTTCCGTGTGTGAATGCACAGGTACCACTGTGCAGTCATGCTTGCGCATGTATAGTATGGCCATGCTCATACACGGGAGGGGGAAGCACGATTACGAAGAGGAAGAGGGTCACGGGAAGGCGGCGCTATTCCATCCAGTTTGTGAAGATAGCCTGACATGGGAAGTAGCACCAAACTCGTTTTACTTCTTAGTTCTAGACTTTGCCGTGCTTTGTGGGATTGATAAAGTCCACATCCTTATCCCTGAGTTCTTTTGAGTGTTCCTTGCCATCCATAGATGATTGTTTGCTTTCAGTTGCACTAAAATGCTCCAGGAATACCGTAGTTGTTTTTATGCTAACTTTTTCAAAATCAATACATTTGACCATTAAGGGAAGCCAAATAGCTTGATTTGTAATGGAGACAGTGATTAGTTACACTTAATTGAACTTGCGAGTATGGGGAGGGGGGTTATATCAACCTTAGGGATTGTGTTTTGCTTTGTTTTTTTTCTGATCTGCTATAAGTTTTAAATTGCATTGAGTAAAAGTGTGTGTGTAGTTAGCAGAGAACCTGATTTGACATTCATGGTACCCAGCATGGGATGTCATTGTTATAGTCTATACAATCATATCTTCTGATATTTCGACTGCTCTGGACGGGGCGCCTAAAAGTGAGCACATCAAAGCTCCATTCTAGGAGACATGCTGCTGTTTTCTGCTGCCAGGGCACAGAATGTATGAGCGTAAGCCTGTTTTTTTTACTAGACGGCACAGCTTTATCCTGGGCTTCTGTGACACCGTTCCGTCTGATCTTCACAGCTCTTGACTTCTGTTTGCTCATTTTGCCAAGTTGGTGGCAAGGGGCAGACACCTATTGACAATCACTTTGAAGATACTGGTTTCAATGTTGATGTAAGAAAAAGCCATTTCAAGGCAGCTTATTAAAGATGACATCGATATTTTATGCAATTTCTTTGAAAGTAGAAAATACATCAGAGCATCAGTCCAAACATTTTTTTCCCAATTACTTACCCTGCTGGTGATGCAAGTTCTTTTGGCAGTAAAAGGATCAAGAGAACAGAAATGAGCCCAAGCTGTTTGCCTTTTACTTTTATCTGAAAATAAACTGTAATATTAAGTAGATATTTCCCATGTTGAACAAAAATGTGAATTTGTGCTGTACTATAAAGGAAATCTAACGCTTGTAAAAAAAAAATAATAATAATAATTGAGCTTACAGTTGTGTTCAAAATTATTCCACGCGGAATATCACAATAGTTTTGGGATAGTGTTCTGTGGACTGATGAAACAAAATTAGAACGGTTTGGAAATGTTTGGAGGAGGAAGAACAAGGCCTATGAAGAAAAGAACACCTTGCCTACTGTGAAGCATGGCGGGGGCTCAATCATGCTTTGGGCTGTTTTGCTTCTGCAGGTACAGGGAAGCTTCAGCGTGTGCAAGGTACCATGAATTCTCTTCAGTGCCAGGAGATATTGGAAGAAAATGTGATGCAGTACGTCACAAACCTGAGGCTTGGAAGGCGTTGGACCTTTCAACAGGACAATGATCACAAGCATACCTCCAAGTCTACTAGAGCATGGTTGTAGATTGTAGGCTGGAACATTTTGGAGTGGCCATCGCAGTCACCACACTTAAATCCGATTGAGATCCTCTGGTGGGACCTAAAGAAAACAGTTGCAGTGCATAAGCCTAAGAATGTGACTGAACTGGAGGCTTTTGCCCATGAAGAATGGGCTAAGATACCCGTAGATCCGCTGCAAGACACTTGTGTCAAGCTATGCTTCATGTTTAAAAGTTGTTATAACTGGAAAAGGATGTTGTACTAAGTACTAAGAATGAATGTCACTTGGGGGTTGAATAAAACTGAGAATGATGTGAGCACAGAAAAGGCATTTGTGGTTATTTCATTATAAATGTTATGTTATATTTGTCTGACTTACAAGTGCCTCTTTCATTTAATTGTAAACAAGATGACTGAAATGATCAAAATCAATGTCAAACTGGCAAAAACACTCAATTTCAGTGGGGGTTGAATAATTTTGAACACAACTGTACCTGGGGCTTCTTGCAGCCCCCTGTAGTCATCCTGTGCAAGCACAGTCCTTCCAAGACCCTCCAGCGAGCGGCAGCGGCCCCCTGGCAACATAACTCCTGATCACTCCCTCCCCCGCAAAGCAGCGTTCTGCCCATGCACAATACAGGGAAATCACTACTGCGCATGCGCAGAACGCTCACTGCAACTGAAACACTATCAGGGTGTGTGCACCGCGTGGCTGCGCATGCTCAGTAGCCTCCGAGTGGCAGCGAACGGCCAGCTTTGAGGGGGCTGCCGCTACTTGCTGGAGGGTCTTGGAAGGACGACGTGGGCACAGGATGACTGCAGGGTATTGCAAGAAGCTCTTAGGTAAGTTTAGTTGTTTGTTTTTTTTGTTGTTTGTTTTTTGGACAGGCTTAAGTATCCCTTTAAGAGAGCAGGTAAAACAATCATAGAAATACAAGTAACATTTGTTTTATGGGTTGTCTACATTCTCGGAAACCTTTTTAAGGCATTCAGGTAGCACTATCAATGTCAGTGCTCATATGTGTGTTAATAAAAAACTTGTGCATAAGATGTTTTCAGAACTATCAGGTGTATAGGGCCTGGTGGCTTTTGGTGCAGTTTGGTGGTGGAGGGAGTGTTCCAGTTTGCAGTTACAATAAGGTAGAACTATTACTGGGGATACAGTCATGTACTGAGGACCCTTCCTTCACTGTCATGTAATAAAGCAATGCCAAGCGTCTAACTCAGATTCTCTATCTTTGTGTCATATACAAGTTTTAATATGCCCAAAGAGCATTTGCTTTGAGATTTCCCCCAGCCAATATCTAGTTACTAAAATAACAACTTTGAAGAAACCACTGAAATCTTATGCCAACCTGGCTGTGCCCACCAAATGTACCTTGGGGCCCACTTTAAAAACCTCTGCAACATTTAGGTGTGTTGTGGTGATATACTAGGTACAATGTGTTTTGATGGTACTGACCTGCATGGAAAAGGGCACCAGATCTTTCTTGGTAGATGGGGGCAAAGAAAGCTGACCACGGATTTTATTTACAAAGGAGATTGGAATTCAGTTTTACATTTCAAGAGTTTCCACCCTAAGCATATTAAAAACCTCCTAGATGGTCAGTTCCAGAGGGTAGATAGGATTGTGAAGAGCAGTGTAACTCAGGGCAGGAGATTGATGGATATGATTGGTCGGTTTAGAAACAGGTGTTATCCAAGTACTGTTTTGAAAGAACAACTGGAGAGGAAGAAGAAACCTTAAAAGAACCAAAGTGGAGAAGGCGGTGTGGCCTTTGTATTCACATATAGTACCATCGATAAAGATGTGGAGCAGTGTCATTGGGTGGTCTTGAGGGACTCTCTTCCACATATTAAAGCGTTCTAACACCCAGCATTTCAACTTTGCTTTAAAAGATTGCTTACAGCTGAGAAACTATTATGCCAGATTTTTTTTAAGCAAAAATTCACTGAATGGGTTAAACATGACATTTTAGTTTTGCTTTTAGCTAGAAATCTGCATCTGAGGTTTAGATACAAATGTATCTTTGTTTGGAATGCAAATAGATCTCTGAAAAGCCTGTCTGGGAAGCCCTCTGTGCTCTCCCAGAGAGGTGTTTGTTTATTTACATTGTAAATAGATACATTTGTATCTAAACCTCAGCAAGGAGGTGTGATTACTAGCTAATGCAACACTAAAATGTCATGTTTAACCCATTCAGTGAATTTCTGCTAAAAAAAAATCTGGCATAATAGTTTCTAAGATGTAAGCAATCTTTTAAAGCAAAGTTGAAATGCTGGGTGTTAGACCACTTTAAGGAGTTTAATAACTTTTCACTCTTCTTTTATAGGTTTTGGCAGATGGATTTTTAATTGTATATTATGTCAGACTGTAGTTCACCTTTAAGTGACCCCCAAGAAAACCCAAGCCATAGAAACGCAGAGTACAAATATAAGAAACATATCCTTGAGTAAAAACTACATAGGAAACCATTTTTTTCCAATCTACTGTACACAGAGGAAAAGTACTGCTCTTGCTAAAGTGTCAGGAGGAACTACCCATGTATTAGGAGGACCTCCAATGTCAGGAGGAATTACCTGCTTTTTGACCTTTCATGCCTCCTTTTTGGTTCTTTATTTTAATGCATGGCTTTACTGGTCAACATGGAAGCTCAGGAGCTCAGTTGACTTTTCTCTTAATTTAGCTTCTGTTTCTGGACCTTTCTGAACATTTGGTCAGGTAGCAGATTTCACGGAAGGTAACCTCTTAATACATAGTTTTTGTCAATGTTACTTTAAAGAGGCAGAGATTGTCACATTGGTTTGAAGTCTGCATAAGGGGAGGTTTCCTTTAAAGTCAGAGTATTTCTGCATATGCTTTCATCTGAAAAATCTGCAGGAAATATTGCACTAGAAATGTATCACTTCTGTAATGCCTGATAAAGCTGGATATCTAATGCCTGCTGACCTTTTGTAGAAATCAGTCTTTTCCAAGAAGCTGCTCATTACTCTAATCATAGGGGAGCTGAATAGACTGATAACAAATCTTCGTCAGAAGAGAATGTTTAGATGACTTATAAAGTCTGCAACATTGAGTACGCCACAGTGAGGATTTTTTTGCATAAAAATAATGTATACTTGAAAAGCTATCATCAGATTCTTATATGGCTTATCTCCAGGTAGAATAGTTTGCATGAATAGACAGCATCAATCTTGTGTTCTCGAGACAACATATCCGCACCACTCTCAGAACCAGCAAAATACATAAAACTCAATGCCAACCAAACCTTGTTGATGATTTTGGACAGAGTATACAACAGTTATGTTTGTTTGGTTATTTATGTTGTGTATGATATACAGTATCTCCATTGAGAATATTTCCTTAAAGTGAACCAGAGACGAAGCACCCTCATGTACTTTACCATATATATCAGAGGGAACATTAGAGAAAACACCTACCCTGCTCTCTGTTTCATTCTTCACTGTTCAGCTTGCTTCTTATCAGCCCTGATAAAATCCCTGACTGAGCATTGTCTGGCTTTGCTCAGGAATCATTATAGCCGAGTCTGTCTTCTCTGGTGTCTTTTCAAGCCCAAGCCTGCCCCCTTCTGGCTTTGCTATAATGATTCCTGAGCAAAGCCAGACTGAATGCTCAGTCCGGGATTTCATCAGGGCTGATAAGCAAGTTGAGCAGTGAAGAATAAAACAGAGAGCAGGGTAGGTGTTTTCTCTAATGTTCCTGTAACGATCTGTGTCAGCACACAGAGAGAATCTGATCATTGGTGATCTGCAGAATCAACAATAATACAGATATAGCTAACCTCTGGACACCTATGTAATGTGAGTGTTTGGTGCAACAGTAATGACTTTGAGTGGGACCACCCGAGGAGCAGGAAATCAGATATGCGTAGGTACCGAATCAGAAAGCAGAGGGATAGTCAAGAATGCAGTAGGTCATAACAGATATCAAACAATGCCTAGTCTTGGGTGTGAGGTCCGTGGTCTCTACACCTTGGAACTAGTCTGAAGTGTAATATGATGGTAACACAGAATCCCTAGACTTGGGTGTGAGGTCCGTGGTCTCAACACCCTGGAACTAGTCTGAAGTATAACACAATGATAACACAGAATCCCTAGTCTTGGGTGTGAGGTCCGTGGTCTCGACACCCTGGAACTAGTCTGAAGTATAACACAATAACACAGAAGTAATCTGGCTCAGTGTGAATTCCCAGGTCCTCCTGGTTCAAACATACTGGGATCTGACTATGGTCTGAGTGCTTTCACGTAAGTGTTCGCAACGGCATACAACCTGAGACTGACCAGCAATAGGTATATATAGAGCGGCGCTCACCGGCGCCACCCACCGCTGATCAACCAATGGCCACTAGTTCTGGGATCAGCTGACCAACCTGGTCAGCTGATCCCTCCTCGTTTGGCACAAAGGTTCTGCCTCTCCGCGCGCGCGTATTCCTCAGTCTGTGTGCACTAACAGGCCCAGCCACCTCAGACGCACGCTGCTGCGTGCAAACCACCGCGCTGGACGCGGAATCAGCCGCCTCGCCGCCAGTCTGCGCGGCGGCTTCTCCGCAATCTCTTACAATATATATATATATATATATATATATATATATATATATATATATATATAGTAAAATACATGAGGGTGCTTTGTCTCTGGTTCACTTTAAGTTCCTATCTGGTACTTCCACAGACCTACGGGACTTTATTCAGACTCATGGTAGTCCTGGGCAGAACTGGATCATCCTCAAGGCAATGTGAGTGGATATGTTGGGCTTGGTAGATGTCACCTACTCTGGGCTTCCTTTCTCACTCCTCCACTTATCAAATAGGAACAGTCAGTCGTATTTGGTACAGAGTTACAAAGCATTCGGATCAGAACTTGATTTTAACTACTTTGGCCTCCTGGACGTACTAGCTACGCCCAGGAGGCCATGTGCGCGTCCGCACGCGTGCACACGCGATCCTGGCCGCGGATCGTTAGCCCACGAATCAGTGAATCGGGCTATGGTGCCCGATCACTGATTCCTCTCCCCCGCAGAAAAAGCGACAGCTTCTCTCAGAAACTCCGCTTTTTGTGGCTGTTGCGTTCCCCATGCGTCCTTCTAAGCGTATGTTACGCTTAGAGTGACGTCATGTAAACAAACTCATGGCCGCCAGCTTGTGGCCAAATAGTAAAACTACAACTAAAATTAAAAAAAAATAAAACTCAACACACATTTACATTATAAAAGTAATGTTTACATCCCACCCTCCCAAGAAATACCCAATTAAAATGTTTAATATAAAAAAAAAAAAAAAAAATTACAATAATAAAAAAAACAAAAACACGTAAATATTTACCTTAGGCTAGAAACCCACTAGGAGAGCTTTTCTGAGTGCTTTGTGATTTGAAAAGCTCTAGCTAATGTAATGCTATGGGTGTGATCCCACTTGAGTGATGTGATTTTATAAAAATCCCCCATAGCATTGCATTACCAAGAGCTTTTTCCAATCACTCACGCTTACAAAGCGCTCCCAGTGGGTTTCTGGCCTAAGGGTCTAAACTTTTTAAATATCAATGTAAAGATGAAATATTTCTATATTTTTTTTATTTTAAACTTGTAAATAGTTATAGATGCAAAACGGAAAAAATGCACCTTTATTTTCAAGTAAAATATTGTCGCCATACATTGTTATAGGGACATAATTTTAACGGTGTAATAACCAGGACATATGGGCAAATACAATACGTGAGTTTTAATTATGGAGGCATGTATTATTTTAAAACTATAATGGCTGAAAACTGAGAAATAATGAATTTTTTCAGTTTTTTTCTTATTTTTCCTGTTAAAATGCATTTACAGTAAAGTGGCTCTTAGCAAAATGTACCACCCAAAGAAAGCCTAATTGGTGGCGGAAAAAACAAGATATAGATCAGTTCATTGTGATAAGTATTGATAAAGTTATAGGCTAATGAATGGGAGGTGAACATTGCTCGGATGCATAAAGTGAAAACAACTGAAGGCTGAAGTGGTTAAACTATGTCCTCGTTCATATTAAGAAACACAGATGGCCGTACATTCAGAAAGCAACCTACCTGATTGCACTGCCACCTGCGTTGCCGTGCGCTGCTGATCCCATTAATTACACTGAATGGGATCAGAGCTGTGCTTTGGCAAAAATGCGTGCAGAGAGCGATAGCGCATTGCACTGCTGCGCAGTGCACATAGTCTGAACGTCAGAAGTGTTGTCTATGCACTTCTGACGTTCTTGTGTGTCGCACACCATATGTGCTGCTGAAATGCGAGTAGCATCACGTATTGTGTGAAAAAAGCCTTAAAGGAATCGTCAGGCAAAAGAAAAAAAAATGAGTTTCACTTACCCGGGGCTTCTACCAGCCCCATGCAGCCATCCTGTGCCTATGTAGTTGATCACTGCTGCTCCAGTCCCCCGCCGCCAGCTAGTTTTGTTTTCGCCGACCTAGGGGGCGGCAGGCCACATTGCATACATTTTTACGCATTCCCGCTATTGCAGGAACATTAACGCATGCATTTTTTTGCGTTAGCGGTGCAACGGTAAGAAATGTTAGCATTGCAACGGGAAAATTTATTAGCGTTGCAACGCTAACGCGAAAAATTTTATGCGTTTTATGTTCCTGCACTAGCGGGAATGAGTAAAAATGTACGCAATGCGGCCTGCCGCTCCCTAGGTCGGCAAAAACAAAACTAGCTGGTGGCGGGGAGGTGAGAGGAGCGTCCGGTCCCACCCCCTCACCATGAAGTAATGTGTGAGACGCCGCTTGTGATGCGGGGGCGTCTCTGATCTGAAGCCAGGAATCCTGCCGGGAAGCCTGGATACAGGGCATAGAGTGGAGCCGTTTGCTGGTCTGGAGGAGGATGTTCGGCTACAGGAGACGGTTTAGCACTGTTTGTGACAGCTGAGCGAAGAGGTGGTGAGAATACAAGCATAAGTACATTGTGGACGTCAGGAAGTGGGTGCAACGGGATTGTGCACTTATCCTGGTGCGATTGGCCAGAAGATTTGTTCTTTACGATACATGTTGCAAGCTACTATATAGTTGGTGGTCATAAGGAATTAATAACAGCAGACTATGTATGTAACCTGGTGCAATTGGGCAGAAGATTTGTTTCATATAATACGTGTTGCAAGCTGCTGCACGGTGGTGGTCATAGGAAATCGTTAACAACAGACTGTGTTTGTAAACTGATGCGATAGGCCAGAAGATTTGTTCTATGTGATACGTGCTGCAAGTTGATACATACTGATGGTCACAAGAAATCTGTAACAGCAGACTGTGTATGTAAACTGGTGCGATTGGCCAGAAGATTTGTTCTATACGATACGTGCTGCAAGTTGCTACATATTGGTGGTCGCAAGAAGTTGATAACAAGCAGATTGCATATGTTTCCTGGTACGATTGGTTAGAAGCTATCGCTAATATGACACATGGGAAATCGAAAGGGAAGAATGATGGCTGCTCACAGACAGAGGACATAAGAGGTTTTTTGGAGGTGTAATCTAAAAAATCTGATGGAAGCGGAGAAAAAATGGATGAGACTCTTAGTGAATCCCCTGGAGAAGATGGTGGAATTGGTAATGTGTGTATCTTCCAAAAGCCCTGCAAGGAAAAGAAAAACTCTGTCTGGTGCTGAGGAGGAGGAGGAAAGTTGGAAGGATCGAGTGAGGTCTCTTCCCACATTGTCTGATATGGAAAGCTTGATTGAACGTTTAGAAAAATCGTTTCATATGGAAATGATGCAGATTAAAAATGAAGTGATGAGTATTGGTCAGAGAGTAGCAGTTGTGGAGGGTAAGGCAGAAAAGATGGAGCAAGCTATGTTTGAAGTTTCTTCACAGATTACTTTGCATAATAAAAAGTTTGAGGAGATGATGTCCAAATTGGATGACTATGAGAATCGGAATCGCAGACACAATATCAGAATAAAAGGGCTCTCTGAGAATGTTAATGCAGCTGAGTTGAAAGTGTCAGTTATGAAGATTTTCCATATTCGTTTGAATAGTGACAGATCTATTGAGATTGAGAGAGTGCATAGGTCACTGAGTCCTAAAAAGACTGATCCTAAGAAGCCAAGAGATGTGATTTGCAGATTTTTACGTTTTGCTGATAAAGATGAAATTATGTTTAAAGCTAGAGAAACTAGATGGAAGCATAGTTGGTTTATACCCGGATTTGTCTTGGAGAACTTTAATGATCAGAAGGACAGTGAAACCTTTGTTGGAGGAATTAACCCTTTCCACTCGTATGTCCCGGGACATACGGAAAAACCCGATGCGCTCGTATGTCCCGCTATGACATCCCTGCAGCGGCGGTTTGCAGCGCATCGGGACCGCTGCAAACCGCCGATCAATGTGCGACCATTTGTGGGCATGCAATACTACATGCCCACACTGTCAGTGCCCCCCAGCCCCATACCTAATGGCTGCCATCGGCGCTAGAAGGAAGTGACATTTAGATTTAAATGTCACTTCCGTTTCTTTCCTGTTTTGTTTTTTTTTTCTTTTTTTTAAATAAAAGTATCTGCTGATTCATTTTTGCAGATTCCATTCTGCAAAAAAAAAAAGAAAAATCATTGCAAATTAAATTTTATTTTTCTTGCAGATTGCCTGCAAACTTGTACAGTGAATGAATGGCATCCTATAGAATGGACTGGGGGTGGGTGTAAATAGTAGCCAATATTTTATTGCTAATATGCCCAATCGAAATACCAAAGATTGCATTGTGTGTAGGGACAGTAAGACATCTGGTGGCGGACATAAAACTACCTATTATTGTGAAACTTGCTCACGCAGGCCCGGATTACACCCAGGAAACTGTTTTTCAATTTACCTTACCTTGGCTTTCTCCTCTGCTACCAGCTAATAGAACACATGTGTCAAACTCTGGCCCACGGGACATTTTTGGCCCCGCAGCGCCATAAAATTTGGCCCGTCAATGCTTTTTTAAATTAACATTGATTTTGGCCCGCGGTCACGCTCTAGGCTCTGCCCCCTCCCCCCCGTCATTTTTTTATTGCCGCCCCAGGGTTGCGCTGCCCTCCCTCCTGCACAAGTGATAGAGCATGGCTACGCTTTATCACTCCATTGCCCCGCCTCTGGATGACAGGACGAAGGGTTCTCTTCCTCCACGGCTCCAGATGGAGGCTAAGACTGGCTACCTACTGAGAGAAATTACCTAGCTAAGCTATACTGGGGGCATTTACCTAGCTAACCTATTTTGGACACCTACTTAGCTAACCTATACTGGGCACCAACCTAGCTAACCTATACTGGGCACCTACCTAGCTAACCTATACTGGGCACCTACCTAACTAACCTATACTGGGGGCATTTACCTAGCTAACCTATACTGGGCACCTACGTAGCTAACCTATACTGGGAGCATTTACCTAGCTAACCTATACTGGGCACCTTATGCAGGAGATCAGAGGCGCCAAAAGGATAAAAGGAAGCTAAATGAGCTTAAAAACCAAATTCTTGGTAAATAGAGGAGGTAGTGGTGGACTTACCTCCTCCAAGTAGACACACAACGACTGTAGTAACCACAGTCAATATATTTTATTTATGAACTCCAAATATGCAACGCGTTTCGCAGGTTTGATCCCGCTTCATCAGGCAATAACAACGGAGCAATAGCATATGTGGTCAGTAGAAGAGCCAGGCACCTCTGAGGCTATTGCTCCGTTGTTATTGCCTGATGAAGCGGGATCAAACCTGCGAAACGCGTTGCATATTTGGAGTTCATAAATAAAATATATTGACTGTGTTTACTACAGTCGTTGTGTGTCTACTTGGAGGAGGGAAGTCCACCACTACCTCCTCTATTTACCAAGAATTTGGTTTTTAAGCTCATTTAGCTTCCTTTTATTCTTTTGGCGCCTCTGTTCTCCTGCATAATATTGAGTCCACCCTGGTTGGAGGGTGGAACCCCCTTTTTCTCATCTACAGAGAGCGACTTCTTATTCCTGAGTGGGGTCAGGAAAATCTCCCCACCTGCCTTTACAGTGGTTGCCTAATGGTAACCCTGGTTTGTGAGTATTAATATTTACTCTATCTAGTAACCATTTACCAGTACATATTACACTATTGGGGCTCTTGGTGTTCCTTGTTTTTATACTGGGCACCTACCTAGCTAACCTATACTGGGCACCTACCTAGCTAACCTATACTGGTGGCATTTACCTAGATAACTTATACTGGGCACCCACCTAGCTAACCTATACTGGGAGAATTTACCTAGCTAACCTATACTGGGGGCGTTTACCTAGCTATCATATACTGGATCCACCTATGCCTGACTTACCTATACTGGGCACCTACCTAGCTAACATATACTGGGGGCATTTACCTAGCTAGCATATACTGGGTGCATTTACCTAGCTAACATATACTGGGGACATTTACCTAGCTAACATATACTGGATCCACCTATGCCTGACTTACCTATACTGGGCACCTACCTAGATAACCTATACTGAGGGCATTTACCTAGCTAACATATACTGGGTCCACCTATGCCTGACTAACGTATACTGGGGGGGACCTACCTAGCTAACCTATACTGGATACACCTATGTCTGATTACTCTATACTGGGTGCACCTATGCCTGTCTACCTATACTGGAGGAGCCTACCTAGGTGACCTATACTGGGTGCACCTATGCCTTGCTACCTATACTGGGCACCTATACCTGGCTACCTACTTACCTATACTAAGGGTTTAGTGTTTTTTTTCCACCGCGGTTATAGCATTCGGTGCAAATTGTCAGGTGCTGTGCGATCATTCTAAATGGGGGGGGGGGTGTTTAAATATGACTGTTGGCACTCGACCTGGTCTAAGTTTTTTATTTCGGCTCTCCGTCTATTTGTGTTTGACACCCCTGCAATAGAAGATGCCAAACTGTCCAAATAAGGTATCAAATGAAACGTTATAACGTGTTCTTTAAAATAAAAATAAGATATACATGTTACGGTGTTATGTTCCATGTTAAAATGAGAGAGAGAGTAAGAGGGAGAGCGCATTTCTTAAAAAAAAAAAAAACTCTGAGCAGAAACGACTTCCTTTAGGAAAGAACTCAGAGCGGAAAGGGGCAAGAAAGCGGGAGCAAAATATAAATGGGGGTTCCCGTTTAGTCTTACTGCAAGTTTAAATGGAAACTCTGCAGTTTTGAGATCCAGTATGGGTTGAATTAGATTTGATGGTTAAAAATAGGCGTGACTGGCATTGGAGACTCAATTGCAATCTTTTAGATGATATAGAAGTTAAATAGAATTTATTCTGCCAAATGGTTTGAACATGCTCGCAAGAGTGGGAAATGGTTGGCAAGAGCATTAAAAGGACAAAGGACAAGTGCGTACATTCCTAAGATTAACCACTTCACCACTGACGGGTTTTACCCCCTGACCACCAGAGCAATTTTCACCTTTCAGCGCTCCTTCCATTCATTCGTCTATAACTTTATCATTACTTATCCCAATTAAATGAACTATATCTTGTTTTTTTCGCCACCAATTAGGCTTTCTTTAGGTAAGACATTATGCCAAGAATTATTTTATTCTAAATGTGTTTTAATGGGGAAATAGGAAAAAATGTGGGAAAAAATTATTATTTTTCAGTTTTCGGCCATTATAGTTTTTAAATAAAGCATGCTACTGTAATTAAAACCCATGAAATGTATTAACCCATTTGTCCCGGTTATAAAACCATTTAACCACTTCAGGACCACAGTCTTTTCGCCCCTTAAGGACCAGAGCCTTTTTCTCCATTCAGACCACTGCAGCTTTCACGGTTTAATGCTCGGTCATACAACCTACCACCTAAATGAATTTTACCTCCTTTTCTTGTCACTAATACAGCTTTCTTTTGATGCTATTTGATTGCTCCTGCGAGTTTTACTTTTTATTATATTCATCAAAAAAGACATGAATTTTGGCAAAAAAATGATTTTTTTAACTTTCTGTGCTGACATTTTTCAAATAAAGTAAAATTTCTGTATACATGCAGCGCGAAAAATGTGGACAAACATGTCTTTGATAAAAAAAAACCCATTCAGTGTATATTTATTGGTTTGGGTAAAAGTTATAGCGTTTACAAACTATGGTGCAAAAAGTGAATTTTCCCATTTTCAAGCATCTCTGACTTTTCTGCGCACCTGTCAGGTTTCATGAGGGGCTAGAATTCCAGGATAGTATAAATACCCCCCAAATGACCCCATTTTGGAAAGAAGACATCCCAAAGTATTCACTGAGAGGCATAGTGAGTTCATAGAAGATATTATTTTTTGTCACAAGTAAGCGGAAAATGACACTTTGTGACAAACAAAAAAAAAAAAAAAGTTTCCATTTCTTCTAACTTGCAACAAAAAAAAATGAAATCTACCACGGACTCACCATGCCCCTCTCTGAATACCTTGAAGGGTCTACTTTCCAAAATGGGGTCATTTGTGGGGTGTGTTTACTGTCCTGACATTTTGGGGGGTGCTAAATTGTAAGCACCCCTGTAAAGCTTAAAGGTGCTCATTGGACTTTGGGCCCCTTAGCGCAGTTAGGCTGCAAAAAAGTGCCACACATGTGGTATTGCCGTACTCAGGAGAAGTAGTATAATGTGTTTTGGGGTGTATTTTTACACATACCCATGCTGGGTGGGAGAAATATCTCTGTAAATGACAATTTGTTAATTTTTTTTACACACAATTGTCCATTTACAGAGATCTTTCTCCCACTCAGCATGGGTATGTGTAAAAATACACCCCAAAACACATTATACTACTTCTCCTGAGTATGGCGATACCACATGTGTGGCACTTTTTTGCACCCTAACTGCGCTAAAGGGCCCAAAGTCCAATGAGTATCTTTAGGATTTCACAGGTCATTTTGCGGAATTTGATTTCCAGACTACTCCTCACGGTTTAGGGCCCCTAAAATGCCAGGGCAGTATAGGAACCCCACAAATGACCCCATTTTAGAAAGAAGACACCCCAAGGTATTCCGTTAGGAGTATGGTGAGTTCATAGAAGATTTTATTTTTTGTCACAAGTTAGTGGAAAATGACACTTTGTGAAAAAAACAATAAAAATCAATTTTCCGCTAACTTTTGACAAAAAATAAAATCTTCTATGAACTTTCCATACTCCTAACGGAATACCTTGGGGTGTCTTCTTTCTAAAATGGGGTCATTAGTGGGGTTCCTATACTGCCCTGGCATTTTAGGGGCCCTAAACCGTGAGGAGTAGTCTGGAAATCAAATTCCGCAAAATGACCTGTGAAATCCTAAAGATACTCATTGGACTTTGGGCCCTTTAGCGCAGTTAGGGTGCAAAAAAGTGCCACACATGTGGTATCGCCGTACTCGGGAGAAGTAGTACAATGTGTTTTGGGGTGTATTTTTACACATACCCATGCTGGGTGGGAGAAATAACTCTGTAAATGGACAATTGTGTGTAAAAAAATCAAAAGATTGTCATTTACAGAGATATTTCTCCCACCCAGCATGGGTATGTGTAAAAATACACCCCAAAACACATTATACTACTTCTCCCGAGTACGGCAATACCACATGTGTGGCACTTTTTTGCACCCTAACTGCGCTAAAGGGCCCAAAGTCCAATGAGTATCTTTAGGATTTCACAGGTCATTTTGCGGAATTTGATTTCCAGACTACTCCTCACGGTTTAGGGCCCCTAAAATGCCAGGGCAGTATAGGAACCCCACAAATGACCCCATTTTAGAAAGAAGACACCCCAAGGTATTCCGTTAGGAGTATGGTGAGTTCATAGAAGATTTTATTTTTTGTCACAAGTTAGTGGAAAATGACACTTTGTGAAAAAAACAATAAAAATCAATTTTCCGCTAACTTTTGACAAAAAATAAAATCTTCTATGAACTTACCATACTCCTAACGGAATACCTTGGGGTGTCTTCTTTCTAAAATGGGGTCATTAGTGGGGTTCCTATACTGCCCTGGCATTTTAGGGGCCCTAAACCGTGAGGAGTAGTCTGGAAATCAAATTCCGCAAAATGACCTGTGAAATCCTAAAGATACTCATTGGACTTTGGGCCCTTTAGCGCAGTTAGGGTGCAAAAAAGTGCCACACATGTGGTATCGCCGTACTCGGGAGAAGTAGTACAATGTGTTTTGGGGTGTATTTTTACACCTACCCATGCTGGGTGGGAGAAATAACTCTGTAAATGGACAATTGTGTGTAAAAAAATCAAAAGATTGTCATTTACAGAGATATTTCTCCCACCCAGCATGGGTATGTGTAAAAATACACCCCAAAACACATTATACTACTTCTCCCGAGTACGGCAATACCACATGTGTGGCACTTTTTTGCACCCTAACTGCGCTAAAGGGCCCAAAGTCCAATAAGTATCTTTAGGATTTCACAGGTCATTTTGCGGAATTTGATTTCCAGACTACTCCTCACGGTTTAGGGCCCCTAAAATGCCAGGGCAGTATAGGAACCCCACAAATGACCCCATTTTAGAAAGAAGACACCCCAAGGTATTCCGTTAGGAGTATGGTGAGTTCATAGAAGATTTTATTTTTTGTCACAAGTTAGTGGAAAATGACACTTTGTGAAAAAAACAATAAAAATCAATTTTCCGCTAACTTTTGACAAAAAATAAAATCTTCTATGAACTTACCATACTCCTAACGGAATACCTTGGGGTGTCTTCTTTCTAAAATGGGGTCATTTGTGGGGTTCCTATACTGCCCTGGCATTTTAGGGGCCCTAAACCGTGAGGAGTAGTCTGGAAATCAAATTCCGCAAAATGACCTGTGAAATCCTAAAGATACTCATTGGACTTTGGGCCCTTTAGCGCAGTTAGGGTGCAAAAAAGTGCCACACATGTGGTATCGCCGTACTCGGGAGAAGTAGTACAATGTGTTTTTGGGTGTATTTTTACACATACCCATGCTGGGTGGGAGAAATAACTCTGTAAATGGACAATTGTGTGTAAAAAAATCAAAAGATTGTCATTTACAGAGATATTTCTCCCACCCAGCATGGGTATGTGTAAAAATACACCCCAAAACACATTATACTACTTCTCCCGAGTACGGCAATACCACATGTGTGGCACTTTTTTGCACCCTAACTGCGCTAAAGGGCCCAAAGTCCAATGAGTATCTTTAGGATTTCACAGGTCATTTTGCGGAATTTGATTTCCAGACTACTCCTCACGGTTTAGGGCCCCTAAAATGCCAGGGCAGTATAGGAACCCCACAAATGACCCCATTTTAGAAAGAAGACACCCCAAGGTATTCCGTTAGGAGTATGGTGAGTTCATAGAAGATTTTATTTTTTGTCACAAGTTAGTGGAAAATGACACTTTGTGAAAAAAACAATAAAAATCAATTTTCCGCTAACTTTTGACAAAAAATAAAATCTTCTATGAACTTACCATACTCCTAACGGAATACCTTGGGGTGTCTTCTTTCTAAAATGGGGTCATTTGTGGGGTTCCTATACTGCCCTGGCATTTTAGGGGCCCTAAACCGTGAGGAGTAGTCTGGAAATCAAATTCCGCAAAATGACCTGTGAAATCCTAAAGATACTCATTGGACTTTGGGCCCTTTAGCGCAGTTAGGGTGCAAAAAAGTGCCACACATGTGGGATCGCCGTACTCGGGAGAAGTAGTACAATGTGTTTTGGGGTGTATTTTTACACATACCCATGCTGGGTGGGAGAAATAACTCTGTAAATGGACAATTGTGTGTAAAAAAATCAAAAAAGATTGTCATTTACAGAGGTATTTCTCCCACCCAGCATGGGTATGTGTAAAAATACACCCCAAAACACATTGTACTACTTCTCCCGAGTACGGCGATACCACATGTGTGGCACTTTTTTGCACCGTAACTGCGCTAAGGGGCCCAGAGTCCAATGAGTACCTTTAGGCTTTACAGGGGTGCTCAAAATTTAGCACCCCGCCCACTTGCCAGGACAGTTAACAAACCCCACAAATGACCCCATTTTGGAAAGAATACACGCTAAGGTATTCCATGAGGGCCATGGTGAGTTCATAGAAAATTTTATTTTTTGTCACAAGTTAGCGGAAAATGACATTTTGTGAAAAAAAAAAAAAACACAAAACCACAATTTCTGCTAACTTGTGACAAAAAATAAAACATTCTATGAACTCACCATGCACCTCACGGAATACTTTGGGGTGTCCTCTTTCCAAAATGGCATCATTCGTGGGGTCTGTCCTGGCATTTTAGGGTCTCTGCAATCATTACATGTATGGCCAGTATTAGGAGTTTCTGCTATACTCCTTATATTGGGCATAAGGGTAATGCACTGTGGGCTGAAAGGAAAAATGAACGTCAAACAATCAATCAATGTGGATGAAAAAATATCTGCCAAAAAATTTTGAAAAAAAAAAAAAAGAGGAGGAAGGCGTCTGCCAGGACATAGGAGCTGCCGCCCCAAAAATCCAAACCCACCAGCTCGTATGCCCTGGCAAACCTGATTTATCCATTCACACCAATCGATGTGGATGAACAAATCATTGCCAGAGTTCTTTTTTGATACAAAGTGTTTGCCAAAGCATATGAATCCCCAACACCACTCCTCGGCCCATATGCCTCGGCAAACGTATCTTTTTGACTGCGGAGGAGAAATCTCGTCCTGCAGCGCTGCATGCACCGACTTGTGTGTAAGCTGACAGACGCGCAATGTTCTGTCAGGATGCACCATCAGTGCTGCAGCTGGTTAGTCATTCGCTCGGTCCACCTGGAAGGTTATTGGATGGAAAAAGAGAAAAAAAACCCCAAAAAACAAGCAAGCAGCAAAGCAATTACTTCATTAACATTAATAACCTTTGAACTTTTTTAATAAAAAACTTAACATTGCAAACCAAACATTAACTTCTTTGCTTACCTGTTTTTTGTTTTTTTTTAACTTACCTCCCGAGGACAAACCTCTCCTCCCCCATGGAACAATGTGCGAAGTGCAAATTGCACAGAGTTGTGGCGAAATACATTACGCAATTTGTCCCAAGTGAAAGGAGAGGTTTCTGGCAGCCCTGTGTATTAGGGTCTCTGGAAACCCGATGTTTGGTTTCACACTGCATATTGACATATCCGGTGGGTCGAGCCCGCCGCACCGTATCGTCCAAAACAGACCTTCAGGCAATACCACAAGAGTAGCATTCGGCCTAGTAATGAACTGCGTCGCCATAGACTAACATGACTTCCGCGCCGATCGATATTGCCACAGAAGCCACGCAGTAACGTAGGCCTGCACTAGCGTTAAGTCAAGCACTTCCGGCGTAGGGGGGGACCGCAAAGTGTGACTTTTGCTAGGCATTTTGCCCTAACGCATCGCAGCAGTGTGAAATAGCACTGAGAGACCCTTGTGTGCCTACCGCTGTGTGTGGAGTTCCCTACTCTCTAATAGTGTACCTGCTCGTGGTACCTCTCAAAACACTCCCCTAGGCATAGGCCAGGCTGGTCAGGACAGGTGGGACAATAAACAGTGGTGTCACGCCTTATTCCAGCCCTGCTGCAGACACGACAGCGTTTTCTTCGGATTCGTTGACCTGGGGTAGTCGGAATTGGATAGGCGTAATGCCTTCCATGCAGCCGGCTAGTTGCATCTTGGGGTTGGGCCACGGCACCTCCTGGATACAGGAGTTCCATCACGATCTGTTTATTAAATTGAATAAACGAGCCAGTTCTCCCAGCCTTACTGTAGAGAACAAAGCTGTTGTAAATTGCCAATTGAATGAGGTAAAAAGACACTTTTTTATACCAGCGTCTTGTTTTTCGGGCAACTAAATAGGGCGCTAACCTCTGGTCATTGAAGTCCACCCCTCCCATGTTAGTATTATACTCGTGGACGACAAGGGGTTTTTCAATGACCTTAGTTCGCCGTTGAATTTCAACTGTCGTGTCTGCGTGAATGGTGGACAGGAAGTAAACCTCCCTCTTGTCCTTCCATTTCACCGCGAGCAGGTCGTCAGCACACAAGGCGGCCCTCTGCCCCCGTTGAAGTCTGGTGGTAATGAGCCGTTGGGGGAAGCCCCGGCGACTAGGCCGCACGGTGCCACAGCATCGGATTTTTTCTATTTTTAAGTGCTGAAAGAGGGCCACACTTGTGTAATAATTGTCCACAAAAAGATGGTACCCCTTCTGGAACATGGGTGACACCAAGTCCCACACAACCTTTCCACTGCTCCCCAGGTAGTCAGGGCATCCGACCGGCTCCAATTTTGAGTCTTTTCCCTCATAGACCCTAAAATAAGATGTATAGCCTGTGGCCCTTTCACAGAGCTTATACAGTTTCACCCCATACCGGGCGCGCTTGTTTGGGATGTACTGTTTGATGCGAAGGCGCCCGGTAAAGCGTATGAGGGACTCGTCTACGCAGATGTCCTGGTCAGGGGTATAAGCATCTGCAAATCTGGATGACAGGTGGTCTATGAGGGGTCGAATTTTGTGGAGCCGGTCAAAAGCAGGGTGGTCACTTCGATGACAGGTTTCGTTGTCATTGAAGTGCAGGAAGAGCAGGATGTTCTCAAATCGTGTCCTGGACATGGCAGCAGAGTACAGGGGAACATGATGTGCTGGGTCCGTAGACCAATAAGACCGCAACACATTCTGCTTTACTAGTCCCGTGTGAAGGAGAAGGCCCAAAAAAATTTTCATTTCGGAAACTTGGACTGGTTTCCACCGAAAAGGCTGGGCAAGGTACTTTTCCGGATTGGCGGTTATATATTGTGTGGCCTTACGGTTGGTCTCTGCCACAATTAAGTCCAAGAGATCCTGGGTGAAGAACAGATAGAAAAAGTCTAGGGCCGATCCTAGATTATCTGTCTCCACCTGGACTCCAGACTGGGCGGTGAAAGGGGGAAGTACGGGTGCGGCGGAATCAGGGGATTGCCAATTTGGGTTTGCCAGCACCTCTGGTAAATTAGGGGTAGTACGGGCCCGTCTTCTTGGTGGCTGCGACTGGGATCTTACTGCACGTGCCACCGAACCAGTTTCAACTTCCATGCTGGTGCTCGCCACTTCACCAGGGTCTACGGAAGTACTGGTGCTAGGTCCAGGAGATGTTGTGCTGCTGGTGCCTGCCCCACCATGAAATCTCAGACCAGCACGAACACCACTCTGCTGCCCTTGAGGCTGATCCTGCGCCACCTGCAGTCCAACAACATGGGGTGTGGTACGCCTGGCTTTAGCCGGGACCTCAACCTCGTCATCACTATCGGTCAGTGAGCCACTGCTCAATTCAGGTTCAAACTCTGACCCGGAAGATTCGTCGAATGAGGCGTCCCAATCGTCCTCATCCGACTGGGCCATGTACCTGAGAACCTCATCATCGGAATACCCCTTTCTTGCCATGGTGGGCTGCTAAATTTAGGGGGTATTCCTCTGAGACTACGCAGAAAAAAGAGCACCTACCTAGCAAAAGGGAGTATTTGAGAGGTAGAAAGCTGTGCTCACTGAGTTTTGATAAAAAAAATAAATCAAAACTGAGGTTTACAGTGCCACAGCTATTGTACAGTGTTTTTTGCAGTGATCAGAAAAAAAATTCTGTCACTGCGGTGGGGCGGGCTGAACGCAAGTGCAGGCGAACGATCAGGCCTGATCGGGCAAACACTGCGTTTTTTTTTGTGGATCCTAGTGACCCTAATAGATCTGACTGCGATCAGTAATGATCACTTACAGATACTATATAGTACCAATGTTGATTAGCGACAGTGATGACGCTAATTAGTGACTGTGGTGCAGTGGGCTGAGCACTAACTGACACTTACAAAGGGGCCTAAAAAAGTGACAGTTTTCACTGTTTTTAGATCACTTGGATAGTGACAGGGGGGTGGTGGCGAGTGGGGAATCGGAGGCAATCAGAAACAATCACAGGACAATCAAAGGCAATCACAGGGCAATCGCAGGCCAATCACAGGGCACTCAATTCCCGGGACAATCAAAGTCAATCACAGGGCAATCAAACCAATCACGACACAATCAAAGCCGATCACAGGCCAATCAAAGCAAATCACAGGCCAATCACAGGCCAATCACAGGGCAATCAAACCAATCACGACACAATCAAAGCCGATCACAGGCCAATCACAGGGCAATCAAAGCCGATCACGGGACAATCAAAGCCGATCACGGGACAATCAAAGCCGATCACGGGACAATCAAAGCCGATCACGGGACAATCAAAGGGCAATCACAGGGCAATCACGGGACATCCAAAAAAAATCACGGGACAATCAAATACAATTACAGCACAATAAAATTGAATGTCAGCACAATGAAATTGAATGTCAGCACAATCAAATACAATTGCAGCACAATCAAATACAATGCACTGGGAAGGTGATTGGGGGGGGGGGGGCTGAGGGCGATCTAAGGGTGTGGGGGGTTGATTAGGTGCCCGCACGGGGCAGACTGGGTCCTGATCTGGTGGGTGGCAGACACAGGGGGTGACGATAGGAGATCAGTGAGGGATTACAGGGGAGAATAGATGTAAACAATGCACTGGGGAGGTTATCAGGAGGGGGGGGTCTGAGGGCAATCTGAGGGTCTGGGTGGGTGATCAGGTGCCCCCAAGGGACAGTTTAGGGTCTGCGCTGATGGGTGGTGGTGACAAGGGGTGATAGACAGGTGATAGATGGGTGATAGACAGGTGATCAGTGGGTAAGACAGCTATATAGCTGTATACAGCATACAGGGGGGTGGTCTGGGAGAGGGTCTGGGGGGGATCTGAGGGTAGGGGGGGTGATCAGGGGACCCTAGGAGGCAGTTAGGGACCTAACCTAGGGGATAGCGTCCCTAGATAGTGACAGGGAGTGATTGATGGGTTTTTAGGTGGGTGGTGGGGTGCAGATGCTGGTGTGCTGGGGTGGTCAGGGGGGGTTCTGAGGGCTGGGGTGGGCGATCGGGTGGTCTGTGTGGGGCAAAGAGTGTTTGTGTGCACTTAGCTGCAAGGCTGCCGTCCTCTCTGATGGTCGCACGACGAGTGACCATCAGCGGAGGAGGCAGCCAGTATAATACACTTTGTTACAATAACAAAGTGTATTATACTCCTCTGATTGGCCGGATTGCCGCATTTGAAACCCGCCGGCGCTGCTAATTGGCCGGCGGGTTTCCGTGCAGAGTGGGCGGAGCCTATTGCCGGCGGCGATCGCGTCATTGATGACGCGATTGCCGCACAGCCACCGCTGATGCCGCCCCCGCCGATGGGCGTATTGCGGTCGTTTGGGCCCGGTCTTTGCCGCCGCCCATCGGCTGGGGGCGGTCCTCAAGTGGTTAAATTATGTCCCTATCACAATGTTTGGCGACAATATTTTATTTGGAAATAAAGGTGCATTTTTTTCAGTTTTGCATCCATCCCTAATTACAAGCCCGCAGTTTATAAAGTAACAGTGTTATACCCTCTTGACATAAATATTTAAAAAGTTCAGTCCCTAAGGTAACTATTTGTTTTTTTTTTTTATTGTATTTTTTTTTTTTTTAATTACAAAAAAAAAATAAAAATTGGGGAGTGTGGGAGGTAATGAGTTAATTTATTGTGTAAATGTAATGTTTGAATATGTAAAATGCTTTTAGGGTGTAGTTTACTATTTGGCCACAAGATGGCCACAGAGTGTTTGTATACATGCGACCTGTAAGCGTCCGGAAGGACGCTTACAAGAAGCAGTAGGAGGCTGGGAGACTCACAATGATCTCGCTGTTTCTGAAAGAAGCAGCAGATCATTGCGGGGGCTAGATCATTGAACGGGAATGGATTTTCCCGTTCACTGATCTCCGGGCGAGCGGGCGGCGGCATGCACAAGCGGCGGGTGCGCGCGCACGAGCGGCGGGAGAGCGCGGACAGCGGCGGTAGCGCGGAAGGTACGGATTTCTCCGTCCCTGGTTTTTTAGGGGGGAAAAAAGGGGCGGAGAAATTCCTACCGCTGGGGGTAAAGTGGTTAAGGATGATAGGGAGGTTGTTGAGCTGTAGGCACACACAATAGTGAATGTTTTTAAAGAATATTACTCTTCATCGTATGGTCTTCCAAGAAATGGGTCTAAGGAATTTCATAAAGTAGGCAGAATAGAACATAGAACAGACACTGCAGTGTTAGCATTATTAGTATACAGTAACGTAGCAGACGTATAGAGGTAGCAAGCAGGGCAGATTTGTATCAGATAATGCGTGCTCAAGCCAAAGGAAAGACAGGTAGCAATAGCAGGTTAGGAGAGAGTAGGCTGGCACTTGCAGATTCCAAACATATAAAACAGCTTTATTGTGTCCGGCTGATAAATTTAAAAGCATTCCATTGCGTCATACACAAATCTTGCCTACCCTGTTCCTAATGACTGTGGGGGGCAGTGGGGCCGCCTAACAACCGTTTCGCTCCGTGAGCGTCTTCAGAGGCTTCTGCGCACAGTATTATCAGGTTTTTGGAAAGGGGTGTCGGAATGTATTAGGAAATTATGGGAAGATTGTGGATCTTGTGTTCCTCAGCACCTGATTGCAGCTAAAAGTTTAATTCCAGTAAAATGGAGATGCCAGGGTTCTCCAACCCTTAAAGAGTGGGTTGAGAGGGTTAATATGGTGAAGGAAATGGAGAATCAGATTGCTTTGCTGCAGGATAGACTGGGGGCATTTAATGTTAAATGGGGAAAATAGAGTGAGTTTCAGGAGACTGAGGAATATGGAGATATGGTGAAGATGTAGGGGAAGGCGCTCCCTGAAATTAGTAATAATAATTTTTTTTATTTTGGGGGGGGGGGGGGGGGCGGAGATAATTGGTAGAGGGGATCGTTAAGGAAGAAATTAAAATAATGATTTATTTTTTGAGTCATAGATGTGAAGATTGAAGAGAGTGGAGGGTGGGGGTTCTTTAGGGGTTTGGTTTGTCTTATACTTTGTAAATTTTGAAAATTGAGGAAGAGAATATGTTGATATGTTGTATTGACATTTTAATACTTCTTCAATAAATTATATATATAAAAAACAAAACAAAAAAAAGCACCTGGGGTGTTGTAATGGTAGTTCTGTAAGTGTGCTTTCAACAGAGAGTTTTACTGATCCTGTATATATAAAGAAGACAAATGGGGAAAAGAAAATCATGGTGGAAGTAGAACCAATCGAGACTTGTATCTGATCTCTGAAAACCTGCCAGACTGCCCAATGAACTGTAAATGTATCTATTATATTTTGCGCTGAGTGGAGAAGTTCCTCTATTCTCATAACATTGCTTTAGGTATAATTTTAACAAGAATTGTATAGAGCGTTATTTGAAACAATTGTTGAGTTAAATATTTTAATAAAAAAAAAAAAAAAGTTTAATAATAGTACCCTACTCTGCATCCTACAGTGTGCAAACGCTACTATATGTTTTACCAAATATTTTTTGCAGAATTTGTTTCCTATTAAATATATGTAAGAAAACCACCATAATTGAACTTAGGCTTTAAGTTTATTTTTCTTGCTTGGACTGTTTGAACCAGTAAAGATGTCCCCAGGATTCTTTACCAGCCACTGTCTGCTACTGAAATTGAAATTTTTGAATTGCTCACAGCTGACATTAAAAGCCCAACCCGAGCAAATTGGTTGGGAGGACCAAGGTTATTTTATGACCCTCAAAGTTACAAACCTGTAAGTTTTGCTGAACCTGAAAAAAAGCTCTGTTGGTGGGAAAAAGGGGGATCACTTGTGTACTGAGTTGTACGGCCCTGCAGCGAGCCTTTAAAGCTGCAGTGCCCTAAATTGTAAAAAAACAAAACAAAAAAAACTGGTCACTAGGGGAGTGTAAGCCTACAGTCCTCAAGTGGTTTATACTTTTGCTGTCCAGTTTACAGTCTGAATGGTCTTCGGTTGTTTCTTGTTTTTCAGGTTTTATTTCTGTTTGACCTAGTTTGGGCTAAGGCCCGGTTCACACTTGCGGTTCTCTGCCAAACGGACCGGATGACCTGACCGGATCCGGATCGGAACCGTACGGTTCTGATCCGGATCCGATCCGGATCCGGTCAGGTTGCATCATGTGTTCATCAGGATGCGATCCGGATCCGTTTGGCAAAAGATAGTAGAAATAGAATAAAAATGGTGGGGTCTGGGAGGTCAGCAGAAGGTGGACCTGTGGAATCAGGCCCTCCGCTGTTTAGCACTCACCTCCACCTCCGACATACTGCCAACATCTCCAGCACGTTTAAAGTCACTGCTGCTCCACTCCAAAATGCTTGCCCATGTGTCCCCATCCAAAATCGCCGCTACAATACGCATAGGAAGTTGGGTAGAACATCCGGATTTTTAGCCAGTGTGTTGTGCGCTCTCCGGTTCTCATTGGTTTGTATTGGCCGGATGGTGCAGTCCGGCTCCGCTCCGGATACGGCTGCCGGAGGAGCCGGACCAAAAAATAGCGCATGTTGGGTCTTTTGCCGGAGTCCGGACCCGGTCCGGATCCGGTCCGGACGAAACGGACGCATGTGAACGGACGCATAGGCTTTCATTGCTATGCCGTGCGTCCGTTCCGTCCGTTCTGCATGCGGTCCGGCTCCGGCACGGCGATTCCGGACGGCGACCGCTAATGTGAATCGGGCCTTAGATTCTGCTCATGGCAGACCTGTATTGCTAACCCGGCCATCAACCTGCTCATGCCTGCTGCATGCTGCCTTTGCTGGTATTCCTGTCCATACTTGGCTATCGTCTGGCTTGCTATTATTCCTGCTTGGCACTTCATGGTCCTAAACTAACCATTAAACTGCATCATCATTACATTCTATACATCTCTTTACTGCTGTGTTTTCCATGTTTCTGTATGTGTGTTTCTGGACCCTGAGGTACAAGAAAGACCACCCTAGTATTATGTCGTAAGCATATGATGATTAATATTATCCAAAATAATAGGTAGTTTCCCAGCTAAAAGCAGCAGATCCATTCAGAAACTTATTTTCAAGTTACAGTGTACAGTATGAAGATTTCCAGGTTAAACCACTTCAGCCTACAGTGTTGTTTCACCTGCATCTGAGAAACTTTCACCTCCCATTCATTCGCTAATAACTTTATCACTACTTATCACACTGAAGTGATCTATATCTTGTTTTTTTCTGCCACCATTTAGGCTTTCTTTGGATGATACATTTTTCTAAGAATTATTTTATTCTAAATCCATTTTAACAGGAAGATTAAGAAAGAAATGGGAAAAAATGCAATATTTCTCAGTTTTTGGCCATTATAGTTTGAAATTAATACAGGCTACCGTAATTAAAACCCATGTATTTTATTTGCCCATTAGTCCCGGTTATTACACTATTTAAATTATGTCCCTATCACAATTTATGGCGCAGATATTTTATTTGGAAATAAAGGTGCATTTTTTTCAATTTGTGTCCATCACTATTTACAAGCTTATAATAAAAAAAAAATATGGTAATATACTCTCTTGACATGCATATTCAAAAAGTTCAGACCCTCAGGTAACTATTTATGTTGTTTTTTTTTATTATTGTAATTTTTTTTCATTGAAAATTTGATTTGGGTAATTTTTGGTGTGGGAGGTAAACAGTTAATATTAAATGTAATACTATGTGTTTATGTAATAAAAAATGCATGTGGGTGTAATTTTACTATTTTGCCCCAAGATGGCCACAGTCAAAAAGTCCTGGAAGCGAAAGCTCTTGCTTCCAGGAAGCATTAGGAGGACAGGAAACTTTTTTTTTGTGTGCAGAAAGACCGCGGCCTCTGATAAGAGGCGGTCGGTTTTTCTGCCGGGGACTTAGATCGATGAATGGGAACTATGTTCCCATTTATTGGTTTTCGGGGCTATCGGGAGCGCGCCCGGCGCAGCGGCAACAGGGTAGTCTATCTGGACAGATATGTCCATCCAGATAGACTTAAAGGGAAGGTTCAGGGAGGGTGGTTAAAAAATAAAAATCAATTTCCACTTACCTGGGGCTTCCTCCAGCCCGTGGCAGGCAGGAGGTGCCCTCGCCGCCGCTCCGCAGGCTCCCGGTGGTCTACCCGACCTGGCCAGGCCGGCTGCCAGGTCGGGCTATTCTGCGCTCCAAGGCCCGGCACTTCTGCGTCCCACGCCGGCGCGCTGACGTCATCGGACGTCCTTCGGGCTTTACTGCGCAGGCGCAGTAGTTCTGCGCAGTACAGCCCGGCGGACGTCCGATGACGTCAGCGTGCCGGCGTGGAACGCAGAAGTGCCGGGCCTTGGAGCGCAGAAGAGCCCGACCTGGCAGCCGGCCTGGCCAGGTCGGGTAGACCACCGGGAGCCTGCGGAGCGGCGGCGAGGGCACCTCCTGCCTGCCACGGGCTGGAGGAAGCCCCAGGTAAGTGGAAATTGATTTTTATTTTTTAGCCACCCTCCCTGAACCTTCCCTTTAAGTGGTTAATGGCAACAAGAGACGACTGATCTCCATATTCTTATGGCCCATACTCACGAGGGACTTTTGTCGCCTCAACACGCGGCGCGCGTGTGTTGCGGCGACAGGTCGCCCGTGAGTATGGGCCGTTGCACGCGCGCGCACCCCGAACTGTCGCCCGTCGCTCTTGTCGCCATGCGATTGAAAGTTTCAATCGCATGGCAACAGTCGCCGCCGCACCTCCGCCGCAACTGTAGCTAGTCCGCGTGAGTACGCGGACTAGCGACAGCAACCTCCATAGAGGTAAATGGAGCTTCCGGCGGGGGGAGGAGGAACGTTGGCGACAGCTTCCGTCTCGCCGCTGGTCCCTCTTCCGCGTGTGTACGCGGAGGGACCTGGAGAGAAGCTGTCGCCGGCCTGTCGCTAGCACACTCACGTGTGCTGGCGACAGGCCACTTCTGCAGCCCGTGAGTACGGGCCATTACACTGGGTAAAGACTAGGAAGAAATTAGAACTTGATCAGTTCCCCTTTATATATTTTACAACTTTACTAATTGACTGTTTCTCATTAACAGGAAAAGAGTAAACGACAATGTAGGCTTGTACACACTTGCAACTTAGGTGTCTGAATCCAGTCTCAATCAATCATCTTGGGTGCTCTTTCCAAGTGTGCACAAGTGTCCCCTGCTGCCCACTCATTGATCAGGCCCCCTGGAAACCCATGCCTAATCTGTATGCACTTCTGCATTGCCTTGTAGTTCATACCTGCTTAACACCCCCCCCCCCCCCTTTTGAGGCAATAGAAGATTTAGTTGACCATTATTACAAGGATGTACAGGGCCTAAGACCTTGTTGGAGTGACATCTGCCCCACTGCCTTAGAGAAAACACTTTATCAGTATTGTTCTGTAGGGCAAGGGTCTAAAAGTGCACAGTTAAATTAGAGGCTCCATGGGCGTAACTATACCAGCAAAACGTTGATGAGGTCCCTTAATGTTCCCACCCCATCCCTACCCCTTGTGACCCTCACAGCCTGGGGGCCCATCTTGCGAGTGTCATGAAACAAGTGCAGACATCATAATCGGCACACCCATAACAAGGGTAGCCACAAAAACACCTGATCTAAAGGAGTGACTCCTTTATTAGAGGGAGTGAAGTAGTAGTTGGAGGGGAGCCTTACAGCTCTGTGTGCCCCTGTGGTCACATTGGCTGCTTCCCTGTAGTTACATCCCTGAGTGGCTGTATACAGTGGCCTTATGCTGGAATGACAAATCTTATATTCCTGTCTGCTAAATGGAGGGGAGGGAAGAGAAATTGCTAGCAAATAGGAATTTCCAAGTCACTTTGTAATTGTGTTTAATTGAGACTAGGAAAACATGAGCACCATTATAGGCTGATTGAAAGGCTTGCGCTCAGCCGCTTCCTTCAGTCAACACAATCTGTTCCAGTGTGCAAATATAAGTATCATTGATCTACTATGATCCTTACAAAGTATTACTGAAATTATAATGATCAGTGGCCATTGAAACAATCACCATGACTATTTTCATTTGCTTTAAGATCATATCATTTATAACAACTGCGTTGTTTTCCAAAATGTTTAATCGTCTGGTAAATTATAACTAAACTACACAAGCAATCTTAATCCCTTGCTGCTGAGCAATTTAAACTGTTTTTATTAATATTGCTTTGCAGCATTACAAAGTGTTTCATAGCTCAGTAGAATGGGATTAAAGCTATCCATGTAGTTTGAAGCATAAGAGGTTAAATATCAAGCATGGTTACAATTACTCAGTCTATTCTGATCACGGCCAAGAGCAATTTTTAAGACAAGCACAATGGAGAGTTTGGTGTATTGATTTTGTTGCAAGATAAATTGGAGTGGAGTTGTTAAAATTAGTGCTGCTTGGAACAGTGTGCAGTAAATTAGGACACAGGGTTTGAGCATCAGTATGCAAAATATCAGTCATGTAGCTCTATAACACCTTGTGTGCTGGAAGAGGCCTGATCTCACAAAAGCCTGCAAAACTGTTTGTGCTGCCAAAAATACACTGGGATTATGGGATAAGGGCAATTTAAAGATCTTTATTGCATAGCTACTAGCTAGCCCAGCATAGTGCAAGCACCTGCAGTAAAGTACAAAGCTTCCAATGCGCTCGTGTGTCTTTCTTTTTAGAACAGAAGTGGGTAATTGGATTCATTGCTCAACAGGAGGGCTGTGTAATTGGAGTGTCTCAAGTGTACTCGCTCAATGTCTTAAAATAAAAAAGAGAGCTGGTGGTTAACACAATCAATGCCAGGCTTGCCTACAAGTATAAAAAAAAAAGGGCCTTCTACGTATAGTGGATACTAAATGCATTCTACACAAACAGTAGAGTTTGCCCTCATATTTTTGTGTATGTGCAACCAACAATCTTTGTTTCATTGGAGTTGTTATATGTATCCACTGCCTTCATGTGAGTTGAGGCAGGGTTTTTATTTTTTGCTTTGTGTGTTTGATTTTCCAGTCCTGTGTCCTTCTCGTAACCAGGGTACTAACCTTATTGAACCAGCATTTGTCACTTCTGTGTGACTGCTGTATACAGTGACACTGGGATTCTCATGGTGTTCTGTCATGCTGTGAAGTGCATCCTATAGGATCTTGTGCCTCTTGTCCAAAGAGCAATTTAATTCTCAAGTTCTTTTGTCCTGTTGTGGATGTGCTTATTATTTGTTTATGATGTGTAAGCAGAGACCACAGAATGGCTACTTTCCCACTGGACTGTTGCATCACATATCCTGCAAAAACAGGATCGCAACGGAGGGAAAAAGTCACATGGTATGTTATGCCTGCTGTGTGACATGTACAGTGAAGCATTCAGTACATAGAAAGCATGCTTCACTGTTAACACAAATGTAATGCGGTTCCGCACTGCATGCAGCATGCTATAACAATGGATTCCATCGCACCGCACTTCTAATACGCCAATGTGAACGTATCATAACAATATAATAGCATTTCGTTAACAATGCAGTCATATTGTCGGTCACAATGCACTGTAAAAGGCCTCATTCACATTAGATGCGTTGCCTTCAGTATTTCGGCAAGGCGTAAGGAGACAGACACGCATACATTTTAGAAGTGCATATACTGCACTGTCTGATGTTCACATTACATGCATTACGTAGCAGTGTGAAGCCCGAACTGTAGTGAATGGGATTTGCCATGCAACGCATGGAAACGCAGTCATGATGTCTACAAGGCCTTAGAACTCACACTGTGAACGTAGCCTTAGGTCGCATTCACAGTTGGACGTTATGGTCGCATGTTATAAAGTCTTATAACGCAGCTTACCGCACTGCAATGCTAATCCTATGGGTCGTTTAAAGTACGACGTTAAAGTTGCATTAAAAAGTGTTGCGTTGTTGTAACTCACTGCTTGCAGTGCGTTACTTCTTAACGAAGACACTTTGTGACTTTAAAGAGAACCCGAGGTGGGAATTACTTTTACTATTGGGGCACAGAGGCTGGTTGTGCGCACTAAGACCAGCCTCTGTTGCCCCATCGTGTGCCTCCATGTCCCCCCTGCTCGCCGCTATACCCCCCGCATTGCTGGCTGTGTCGCCAGCTCAATGTTTACCTTGCGCTGTCAGTCAGCGCCGCTCCCCCGCCTCCTCCGCATCGGCGCCACCCGCCGCGTCACTTCCCTCCTATCAGCGGGAGGGAAGGGACACGGGCGGGTGCGCCGATGCGGAGGAGGCAGGGGAGCAGCGCTGACTGACAGCGCAAGGTAAACATTGAGCTGGCGACACGCTGCGTGTCGCCAGCAATGCGGGGGGTATAGCGGCGAGCAGGGGGGACATGGAGACACACGATGGGGCAACAGAGGCTGGTCTTAGTGCGCACAACCAGCCTCTGTGCCCCAATAGTAAAAGTAATTCCCACCTCGGGTTCTCTTTAACGTCGCATTAAATTGCAAAGTCCCACTGTGAATACAGCCTTAGGCTTACCTTTTTATCAGCGGATATGTGGACCTAGCAGTCTCTGTAATTGGAGGGGTGTAGACAGATCAAAGAAGGGAGATGTTGCGCTAGTAATGGAGGAGATCACCGGACACTAGGGTTGTTGTACACACTTGAGCTGCTCCTTAGTGCCTGGCTGGGCATGGTTAGAACGCTACCCCCTGCTGACCTACCCAGGGCTTCTGCCCATCTACAGGCATTACTATCTTTTATTGCAGTAAGTGCATTTTATCTTGTGCGATTCTTCATTAAAATGTTATCACACTATGGAGCGCTCCTCCTACTTTTTTGTCTGTTATTGGAGGTGTTACCTGTGTCCGCTGGCTTCATGTCAGTTGTGCCAGGGTTTTTTTCCTTGCTTTGTGTGAGTTATTGCCCTGTGATGTATGCTTCTCTAATTCAGGTTTTTAGCTAGATTGAGTGCATTACAATTGTCATTTTTTGCATTATGCATTTCCATATGCAGATTTTTCATTAGAAATATAATTGGCAGATTAAAATGAACATGTTCTGTATTGCACGGCATCTATGCATATTTCTGCACCTTATGTTTTGTTTGTTTCTTTTCTTTTATAATTTTATTTGGATTTTTATGTTCATGACCTCTCTGTCCCCTTTACAGAGGTGCCAAGTGTATGTTGGACCGCTGGCTGTGTGATATTCCTGTTGTTTATTGCCTGATGAAGTGGGGATTTGCCTGCGAAACGCGTACCCAGTTGTATCTAGGAGTATGCGAATAAATTTTGTTTTTGCTTTAATCAACAGCATTGTGTCTGTGTTGGGTGAGCTGGGCCACCACCGCCTCCCAATAATTTTTAACAATTTTAGTGAATTTTATCCTTTTGGCGCCTCTGTACATCTCTACGATATGACGATTAACAAGGTTGCCCAAACTTTTGCATCCCACTGTATGAGCATTAATGTTCCAGTAAGGGAATAGTTGTTACTATTTCATTGGATATACTGTCTCTAGTACCATAATAAGACCATAGAATCTGTCCTATGCTCATCCAGTGGCTGGACAGTGTAATGGTTAAGGGCTCTGCCTCTGACACAGGAGACCTGGGTTCAAATCTCGGCTCTGCCTGTTCAGTAAGCCAGCACCTATTTCAGTAAGGAGTTTCTTGGGCAAGTCTCCTTAACACTGCTACTGCCTACTGAGTGCGTTCTAGTGGCTGCCTCGCAAGCGCTTTGAGTCCGACAGGAGAAAGGCGCTATACAAATACTGCAATTATTATTATTATTATCCATTCTGCTGGGTTCTCAAACAGTGACAGATACAAGCTACAGAGGGTCAGCAGAGAGAATCATCAGGAAACCCCTCAAACCGCTCAACTTCCTCTACAACTCCAGACTGTGATTTAGGGCACAGAGGATTGCAAATGACCCCACACATCCAGGCCAACCCTTCTTCAGCCAGCTCCCATCTGGGAGGAGGTTTCACACCATCTCCACCAGGACCGCAAAGCACAGCAACTCTTTCTTCCCCACCGCCTTCAACCTCTTGAACTCTCTACAGTGGCTCCCCCCCCCCCCCCCCCCCATGAATTGCAGCAATGGGTGATTGCTTCCTCTAGACAATGGATTGCTACACCTGTATCTTGTCGAGAAATGTAATGAGTTTAAGCTGCTGTTTTTTATACTCCAGTCTCCTGTGCCATACGCTGTTTAATAATTTTATTTGCACTAGGTTGGCACTACAGCCAGAAGACATCCATGCCGAGGTGTGCAAAATGGTGGTGTACCACGTGTCCTCTATGATGAATGCCCACTGCGTGCTCTAGCAAAAACAGTCAGCATGTGATGGTACAGCCTCCGTAGAAGCACAGCATTGTGCGAAACGGTTGTCAGGCTCCTCCTGCACCCACTGCACCACTACGTGCCCTGATGCCTCATTGTTTGTGATGGTTCCACACTACACCCTTGATGCATTCACTTTTCTAAATAAATGTTTGCAACTTGCAGTAGTGGCAGCTATTCTTCTCTTCTACTGATGTCAATACTTTACATTTTAACTGATAGTGGTAAGTTAAAGCAAGCACTAAGGCTTGCCCACTAGACAACACTAACTGTAATCACTTTTTTTTTTTGCAAGCATTTTGTTCAGTGATTCTATAGCGAATTTTTAGCTATTTTTTAAGCCTTTTTTGTGATTTGCACACATGGGGTTGGGGGGGGGTTGCTGGGGTAGTGAAATCCCTGCAAAATTTCTTTTGCACAGTGATTGCAAAGTGATTTTGCAGTGTTCATATCTTTTGTATTGGAGCGCCACCGCACCAAAAAAGCTGCAGGACCCACAATTGGGATTTTGCTAATTACAATCACTCCTGTAGGCTCACCTCCATTGACTTTCATTAGCTTAGCGCTTTTGGAATAGTCAGCGATTGCAAAAACGTGGCTAGAATCTCTCTAGTGGGCCATAGCCCTAAGTCTTTTATTTTGTAAGGAGTTCTTTTATTGTTATTATTTATTAACAAATCTTCTACATCAGTGTATAGTGTCTTCTCACTAACTGTCCCTCAGAGAGATTCACAATCTAATCCCTACCAGAGTCATATGTCCATGTATGAATCGTGAAGTGTATGTATTGTAGTCTAGGGCCAATTTAGAGGGAAGCCAATTAACTTACCTGTATGTTTTGGGGATGTGGGAGGAAACCAGAGTGCCCGGAGAAAACCCATATAGACACGGGGAGAATATACAAACTCCATGCGCATGGTGCCCTGGCTGGGATTCAAACCAAGGACTCAGTGCTGCAAGGCGAGAACACTAACCACTATCTCACCATGCTGCTCTTTACTGTAGTTGAAGCTTCTCTGTGTAGAGTTATGTTGTTTTGAATTTTTCAAGCCACCAGCTGATGTTGAATTGTACTGCCAGAACTTCGTGCCTTATGGTGGTGTGTGTTATTTCAGTGTGATGAACCGCTGGGGTGATGAAATGTTGTCAAGGTGAAGGTTAATGTTAGGCATAGGCCTGCAGTCGCACACTTGGAAGAAAACACTTGATGAGTTATGCCATTAAATCTCAAGATTTCTTGAGTCTACCAACCTGCAACAGCCATCACAGAGAGCTCTTACTCCTCATGCTGAGTTTTGCATTCATTTTCTACAATGGAAAATACATCAAGTGGAGAGAAAAACCAAGACAGAGGGGCCACAAAGTATTTGAATCCACGAGTAAGTGTTAACTTGTCATCCAATTTATAAGCATCTATCCAAAAATGTCTTGCCAACTATTAATTGTATCATTAATTCACTTTATCAAGGCAGGTCTGGCAATTGTAGATCTTACTGAACGTAACATGAAAAGAATCTCACTAGCATATAATCAATACTGTATGTGCATTGTGCTTCTTTAAAAGCTTGTACTGCAGAAATGAACTAGTATGTACCACAAACCATTTTAATTTACTAATTCTTACCATGATAGTGTATAAAGGATAATAGAACTGTATAGCTGTTACCCTCTATGTAAAATGTGTGACACAAATTATACCTACTATAGTTATTATTATAGTAATTACTATCATTAGAAATGTTTGCCTTTGTGCAGTAGATCTCAAGGAGAAACCTGTTTGATCAACGAATAGTTTTATATGGCACTAATTTGCTGGAAGCACTTAATGCTTTAGGAATTGATTGGGACCAGCAGGTTAGTCTTCCAAATCTACCTGCTGATCGAACCGATCACATGCCACTCTATGAATTCTGGTACACGTCACTAGTAATTTTTGTCTTATTCCCTTACAAGGATTTATGCTACTCCAGCACTGCCTTATGATTGGTTGTTTATAGCTGGCATTAAACCTTCACATTGTGCTCAAATGACCTTCACTGAACCCTTTACCTACGGTAGTTCTCTATTTGTAATCCAGTTACATACAATTACTCAAACACCTTGAGCTGCACAAATAGGTCATAAATAAGTACATCTTGTAACAAATCCTGATGCTACCTTAAGGCTACTTACACACCAAGACGTTGCGTTTTAGGGGACGTTATGGTCGCATAACGTGCCCCTAACGCAACGCATGGTGGTGCGGGAGAGGACGGTAGAGTGAGCCGCGTTCGGTGTCTCTATCCGCATAAGGTCTCCCAGGGTGGCGCTGATTGGCCGGCGGGACCACGTGATGCGGAGCAAGACACTCCGCATCACGTGGTCCCGCCGGCCAAACAGCGGCCGCCAGTGCAGTGCATATTAAGTAGCCATGTGCGCGGATACTGTAGCGCCATCTCCCCGCCTCCTCTCCGCCCCCCACTGAGCATGTGCAAACAGTCTAAAGCCGCTAGATCGCACAGCATGCTGCACTTTCACTACAACGTGCAGCGTTACATGTAACGCAACGTGGGCTGTGTGAATAGCCCACTTGTGTTACATTGCTGTGCGTTGGGGGAGCGTTACAGGCTGCACTAACGTGCGCCTGTAACGTCCCTGTGTGGAAGCAGCCTAAATGTTCTGGACAATTCAGTTCGGGACACATTCCCACTTGCCAGGATTCTGTTCTGTTAGAGCCAAGGCCGGTTTAAGGGACCCCAGGGCAAACTTAAAATGGAGCCCCCCTTCACCCCCCTCCATGGTTCCCCCGACCGCTGCAGTGGCCCCACCAAGTTATCTCCAACACTGCACTGTTCCCTGGGCCCCTGCAGTGCAGGAGACAACTTGATGGGGTCCAGCAGGGCTCCTGCAGCAATTGGTGGGACCTAGGGAAAATTGCCCCCTTTGCCTGAATGGCAGCGTCAGCCTTGGTTGGAGGAGTCATGTGATGTCAACCCATTATAAAAATGATGGTTCTTAAGCTCATTATGTTTCTGTATTTTCTGATCTCAAATGAAGAAAGGCATAGGAGGGTTATACTTGTCTTTACACTGTAAGGACTCACAAGGGCAATTCTTATACAAAAACTGTGAGTATTTTTCTTTTTGCTAAGAGTAAAACCAGTCAGTGCATTATTATCTTGGGTAGTGAGATCCTGTGGAGGAGACAGTTCTATTCTAGAGGTGTTTGCTGTAAATCAGCCTAATCCTGTTCATTTTTTATGTACATGTTTATGAGCAATATGATGAATTGATTCATTATCTCACAATACATCAGAACAGTCATGTTGCCTCCTTAGACCCCTATAGAGCTCAGAGCATTTGAATGCAACGCATCTGTTACAATTCTTCCAGGGAAGGAATAAATTAAAAATGTTCTTTTCTTCCGGCAAAGCAGTCACCATTTTTTCATGAAGTTTTGTTTGTAATTGTTTACTAATATAATTTTAATACACAGTAGCTTGAGAATAGCTCCTTGTAGCGGTAACTGTATTGGCTAAGCCCTGGTGAATATGCTTGTTTCTAAAACAACTGCCTAATCAATGACTCAGAAATACTACTGAATCAAGCAGAACATTTAAAATGTGCCTCAATGCTTATAGCAAAAGACAAGGGGGTGACCTTGAGATATGCACACTAATACAGTATATTGTGTACAAAGCTGCTTAGTGAACAAGTGGAGCATGGGGACAGTATTTACTAAAAAAAAATGATATAAACTGCTTTGAGAGACAGTTAAATGGATCAGTAAACATGATGGCATATGGAGAAACAGAGACTTTGAAGAAAATGATGGAATGCAGGAAAGAATGTCTCCATTGGAACAAATCCGCTCATCTGTGTATGCCATGTTCTAGTTTTGTGCTTAAATAGGACCTAAACTCTTCCACAGGAGAGAAGGAAAACACAGAGAAACCCATGCTGTGTGCATTTAGAGATAACAGCCTGTCCAATTCTCCCTTATCTGAATGTAATGAGCCACTGTAATTTGAGCTGTCATCTCTGTTTGATGTGTGACACAGGAGTTTAACTCTTTCAGTGCTCCCAGCACACCAGGAAATAGCTACACTGCAGAATCTCTGAAGGAGCTCCATAAGCTGTAACAAGGAAACATTTTTTTTCTGTAAAGGTTATTATGCTGTTGCTTATCTTTTAGTGCAAAGAGGAAGTGTTGAGTTTAGGTCCGCTTTAAGGCAGAGCCTGAAGTTGTTCAGGAACCTCAGATGTACATCGCTGTCTCATTAAAGCAAAATTGCAGTCTGGTATAACTTACAATTTAAAGCAAAAACCTGTGAGGATGAAAAGTTACATATATACAGGACTCACCTTTTCCCCTTTTTTTGTAGCCATGCTTACATCCAAGTATGAGCTGGGAAAGATTAGTGTTATGGTGGCCATACACGGTACAATTTTTCAATTAGATAATTTAGTTCGATTATTCCGTTACATCAAATATAAAGATTTTTCCAGCATGTCCGATCATTTTTCCCGAAAAAACGGGATAATCGTTCGAATTTCTTGATGGAAAAAAATTTTTTCTTCAACTTTCATTCAATTTGATCATTTAAATCGAAAAAACAGGAAAATCGAACGTTTTTATTGTACCGTGTATGGCCACCATAAGGAATATCTTGGAAGTGAGTGTTACAGATCGGTCAGGGATGAAGACTTGTGTTGGTAATAATACGGTAGAAGGTTAGTGAAATAATTCGGAGGGGTTGCTGTGGATATGTCAGGGTAGACTCTACTGTTAGGCCAGGTTTAGAGGTTAGAATACGGTTGGGCTAGCGAAGAAGTTAACATTCCATTGCCAATATCTTGCAGAAGAACCATACAACAGCAAAATATTTGCACAGAAAACATATGTAGCATCTACAGTAATGTTTTCCATCATAGTGTTCATTATATGCTCTTTAGGCTAGTACATTATTAGGCATAAGAATACCTATGGCCATTTCCCTGCACACTCCAGAACACATTTCTGGATAATTTATTGGATCATACAACATTCTGGGTCATCTGCGGGAAAGTGGCTTATGACGGATCACAAGTCTTTCTAGGACTGTAGTTTGGAAAGTGCTTGTATGTTCTTAGCTGTCCCAGTCAGATTACACAATGTAATTAATTACTTTTAGCTCACACAGAGATGTGCTGTACAGCCATCAGATGTTTTATTGCTTAGCTTCTCACATAGGGAGGTACAGCACAAGTTCACCTGTCGGCTTTAAAAAATTTATACTGGCAGCATCAGCTCTGAAGGTCAGTACGAGATGGAAATATTGAAAGCAAACAGACAGGGACAGCCAGTCCTTCCCCTTCACATTCCATGTGCTGCATGTCAAGTGTTTTCCACTCTGCCAGTGCTGTTTAATAACATTGCAAAGTTTTAGATGCATGTATTGAAACAAAACATATTGAAATAAACTTCTTTATTGTTCAGAGAATGTAAGTCCTTGTTTTGTTTCATAGGATTTTCCAATAGTCAAAGATTGGTTATAAAAAATCAGAAATGCTTAACTAATACTATGGCCTCAATTCATAAAGAATTACCGCATGCGGTAATGCTGAAAACAGCAGACTTTCCCGAGCACTTAGCAAAGTGTCAATTCATAAAGGCTGTTACCGCATGAAAAACTGAAATTACAGAGCAGGGAGGAAAATTACTGACTTGGCTGTAGTTACCTCCAACACATGTCAGTAAATTGTCAACAAATGTCAATTCATAAAGCCTTCAACAAGCGGTAAGTCAGACGATAATTACCGACACCTCAGTTGAGGTCTTGACCAGTTACCGACACCTCTGGTGAGGTCTTAACAATGCAAAGTGCAGGGAGCCAAAAGTCTGAGCAGGGAGCCGAAGTCTGTGTGAGTCATCTGTGCAGAGAGCCATCTGTGTAAGTCATCTGTGCAGAGAGCCGTCTGTGTGAGTCATCTGTGCAGAGAGCCGTCTGTGTGAGTCATCTGTGCAGAGAGCCGTCGGAGTGAGTCATCTGTGCGAGTCGTCTGTGCAGAGAGCAGTCTGTGTGAGTCATCTGTGCAGGGAGCCGTCTGTGTGAGTCATCTGTGCAGGGAGCCGTCTGTGTTAGTCATCTGTGCAGAGAGCCGTCTGTGTGAGTCATCTGTGCAGGGAACCATAATTACAGCTTGTAACAAAAGAGAGATATCGCCACACTTCTGCTCTACCGCTCAATGGGCTGCAGTAATTTACCGAACTTCAAAGACAGCTGTGAAAATCTTTAGGAATTAGCACACAAAGGTCTAAAATACCGAATGCGGTATTTTCCCTCCCAGATTTTTTTTTTATCGCACTGCTTTTATGAATCGAGGTCTATGTGGTTGATTCACTTAAAGAAAAAAACGTGACCAAGAATTGAACTTCATCCCAATCCCAAAATACCCCCTTTTCCATGATAAATCTTTTTCTTTTCACAAACTGATCATCAGGGAGCTCTGTATGGCTGATATTGTGGTGAAACCCCTCCCACAGTGTGATGTCAGGACCATGGTCCTGACAGTTTCCTGTCTGTGAACCTCATTGCATTGTGGGTAATAACAGTTGTTTACAGCTGGGTTCAACTGCCAAAAAGGCAAGCAGCATCTCTTTCCACTGTCATCACCTGCCAGCAGTAAATATGTCACAATGTGGTAAATGTCAGAATGTAAATCAGGGAGAGGAAATATTTTACAATGGGAAAACACTGACTAAATAACTGACTAAATAATTTATACATAATTATTGTAAAAATAAAGCACTTGTTTTTATTACATTATTTTCACTGGAGTTCCTCTTTAAGGAGTCTTAGATGGTACACATGGTATGCTGTAGGTTTTGAGTGCTTTTTGTAATAAAAAACACTGACTAAATAACTGACTAAATAATTTATACATAATTATTGTAAAAATAAAGCACTTGTTTTTATTACATTATTTTCACTGGAGTTCCTCTTTAAGGAGTCTTAGATGGTACACATGGTATGCTGTAGGTTTTGAGTGCTTTTTGTAATAAAAAACACTGACTAAATAACTGACTAAATAATTTATACATAATTATTGTAAAAATAAAGCACTTGTTTTTATTACATTATTTTCACTGGAGTTCCTCTTTAAGGAGTCTTAGATGGTACACATGGTATGCTGTAGGTTTTGAGTGCTTTTTGTAAAAAATAAGTGTGTTGTATGACGCATATTTTGTATCTGCTGGTGTCTGCTGTAGCATACATTTTGTGTTTTAGACAATGGACAGCCAGGGAGACCTGATGACAACTCCCGGTTTTGGAAGGGGGGGGTAGCTTTGAGAGGGGTCTAGGTATGTTTTTTTTGTCCTTGACAGACGTCAGCTTGATAGCATAATAATCCAAACCATGGATTTCTCAACTTCTACTGAAAGCACTAGTGAGAGCTGATGTAGTCCATTTCTATAGACTTTCATTGTGTATGTTGGTGTACATAGCATATTCATTGTCGGGAAAAGTCATACAAGATGGGACTATGCATTCTGGTACCGCAATCCAGGCAACACATACATTTAAAATGTACATATCTGAACGGATGTATAACATAAAATGCATAAACATATTTATTTATCCGCTGATGGTAGTTGTAACTATTAAAGAGGAATGGCAACAACATATAGTGGAATGTAGTACACCAATCAGGATACCCAATTTTACTTAAACTATCCTCGTTTCAGCATCAGACACACTCCCTGCATCTATAGGACATATAGACATTGGCAGGTACAAGAAGAACTCAGCAATTTATTGGCGTCCACAGTAAATTACAGAGAAGATCGGGTGGGTTCACAACCTCCCTAGCTTGCAGCTGTTTTTGGCAATTCATGTATCATCAAAGGCAGGGAGATCGCTATATTGCTATATACAGTCTCCTACTTACAATTGACTCGTAGTACTACGTTTACTACATGCAAAGTTGTATTCATGAAACAAATGTATTTACATAAACTGTTGTAAGTAGTTGAAAACAACTTAAAGTGACTCTGTAACAAAAATTACAACGTTTTTTCTACCATCCTACAAGTTCCTAAACCTATTCTAATGTGTTCTGGCTAACTGCAGCACTTTGTACTATGACAGTCTCTGTAATAAATCAATGTATCTTTCCCCTGTCAGACTTGTCGGCCCGTATCTGGAAGGCTGCCAACTCTTCTGTGCTAGTCTGTTCCTCTATGCACACTCCAGTGTGTGTTTTATTTACATAAGCCAGCAGCTTCTCTGCTATCTTATCAGTGATAGAAGAGAGCTGGATAAAAATCCTCTTCTGTTAGGCTGTGAAAGTAGCTGGCTGACACATACTGAGGAATTAAAAACACAGGCACAGGCAGAGCTGTCTGCAGGAAGCCTGTAATGTTCAGTGCATGAGAGAAGAAGGGGACAGAAGGTAAACACACAAATGATCTTTTGAGATTCAAAAGGAAAGCTGTATACAGCCTGCTTGTGTATGGATGTATTTTCTATGTGTGGACATATTGTACATCAATCTACTTCCTGTTTTGGTGGCCATTTTGTTTGTTTATAAACAAAGTTTTTAAAACTGTTTTTGACTTCTTTTATTGCGGCGGGAAGCGGTGAAATTGTGACAGAGGGTAATAGGAGATGTCCCCTAACACACTGGTATGTTTACTTTTGTGCGATTTTAACAATACAGATTCTCTTTAAAAGAACATTGAAAACAACATAAAAACATTGTTTATATTATATGTCCGAATCCAAAGCAGTTTAAAAGTAATTTTTTATCCCTAATTTCACTATGTAACACATCACCCAACTTACAAACAAATTCAACTTACAAACAACCTCCCAGAACAGAACGTGTTTGTAAATAGGGGAGCCCCTATATAACCCTGCCCTCTTAGTGATGTTTAGCCTAGGCTATTAGGTCACACAGCCTTCTGTCCCAGAGCTAGTTAAGAGACTAGGGCCCATGTGCAATTAACTTTTTCTCCCAAGTTCTCTCCTAGGTGATATTTTTACAACTTGTCAAAATGCTCAAAATAATTTTGATAGCATTTTTTGAACTAATTTTTTTGTACTTTTTCAATTGCAAAATACAGAAAAAGTATCTTAGAGAGAAGAAGAAAAATTACCCCCAGGAGAAAAAAAAAAGTTAATTGCATATGGGCCTAGGTGTTGTTTCTGCTCGCTTTGGAACACACAAACATTACAAAGTGATGCTTCTTACCAGCAGTAAAGATGTTGCCACCTGTGACAATGGGCAATAACGGACTAATAATTTTATTAAGAAATATTGTAAAAAAAAAAAAAAAAAAAGCAATTTTATTCATTATATTATATTTAGTAGAGTTCCTCTTTCAGTTCATGTTAGCAGGTACAAAGTCACTGTGTACTTAATGGTAGCTGGGCCCAGTGTGTGTGATCAGTATACATTTAGCCTAGGCACTGTGTTTAAAATATATGTGCAAGTGAGCAAATTCTTTCTGAATATCTGCCTGTCAAGAACCGGCCCGCGGCACGCCTGCGTATACGGTTCCCGACTGCGGGTTTGACCAGATTAAGCGGGGAACAGCCTTATTTAAGCTACAAACAAGGCTGGAACCCCTCAAACACTTCCCACTGCCACCACTAGCGTTGCTAGACACTTCCACTCTGCTGTTGAGTCCTCAGCGCGCACTCCGCGTTTTCGTATTTGGGTCAGCTTTGCGCTTAGGCCAAATACGGGAACGCCACGCACCCACACACACACACAGTTGCAATCTTACACTGTCGTGAAGCAAAGACCCACTAACAGTCGTTCCGAACGATACTGTTAGCCACTCTGCAGTCGCTACTCGCACTGGCGTTGTTCGTACGTTGGGTCAGCTGCGCGCTTAGGCCAACGTATGACAAACGCCCCCACACACAATGCAATTACAATTTCATACGGTAGTGTTGCTCAAGCGTACAATTAGGCATGAACTTATACACGGTTACACTTCAGTCTCTTCTAGGCTATGAGTGTTAGTTTAGTACGGCAGAAGTCAAACTTATTAAATAATAATTTAATATTCTAGAAAAACATAGAGCAATGCAGAACTTAATATATACAAAAAGATTGCAAAAAACAAAGTAAAAATAGTTACAAGATAAAAATTACAAAGATAACACACACGGATATTTGCGTAAAATAAAAATGGGGATTAAAAAAAACGTTACCAACTTGAAGGTCTCAAAGTTGTCGGCAGGAGCATGCCGCTTGTTCGACCGGAAGTCGAGATCGACTCTAGCTATGCGCTAACTCCCAGAGCAGATGGTCACTAGGCATTTGCCTCTGCTTTTTATACTCTGAGCTACGCCTGGAGGCTGCAACTTACTTGGGGAGGGGAGGAACTAGGTTTTAATTAAATCTCAGACATATTCCATTTCCGGGTAAAAGTCTACTATACATCAAAGATTGTGAAGTTAGGCTTTCAACTCCAGGTGAAAACTTGATTAAGGCGTTTTCCTGTCTCCGTTCTCAGACATAAATGGGATTTCCAGAGATCCACATACATGAAAAGGGTACTATAGCACACACACAAAACAAAAGACTTCCTTCACTTCCAATCTCCCCAGGTTACAGGTGACAATTGATTAAGGCTTTCACATTGCAGCAGGATGTCCTGTGTGATAGGTGACTGGTCGTATTCACTGAAGACCTCTTTAGATGCAAATGTAGGTCTAGTGACCCACCCACACAAATACAGGAACAGTCAATGAATCTAGCCTGCATCTCTACACCTTTGACATACCACAGCAGATATAAAAATGGGAAAATGAAAATATATTACTGTATTATCCTTAACAGCATCAGCACCCCAATATATCTCCACACCTCCGCCGTTAACTTGGTGCAAGGCAGACGATCTTCCCAGATCATCCTGCCAGCACCTACACTGTAGGTTCTGCTTGATGGGACAGCCCGTCCGCATTCCCATGATTGCTCCCCTTCCAGATGGCGCTGGCAGGTGAATCTAACGCATCATCCTGCCAAAGCCTACATTGACGGCCTGGCCGGGTGGGGAAACCCTTTAGCATCCTCAGGAGGGTTCCCCACCTGTCAGTTAGCTCCAAGCTACACGACTGGAAAGCTAGGTCAGGTTGCTGCAATGTGTTGTTGCCCTTGGCAACCGGACGTAACCACCCAGGGGAATGTGGGTCAGTGACGACCGTGAATTCGCGACCATAAAGACAGTGCTGCAGCTGGGGAAGGGTTCCCACAGTCGCTACACGCACTCTCTCTATAGTGGCAGGACCTATCTCTCGGTCCCTTTGGGGAACGATTATCCGCCGGTCTGCCTCCTCCACTTCGGACAGCTCAGAGGGAATAACTTCCCAGGACCCTCTCAGCCCGCCCCTCCCAGCTGGTGACCTGCTGGCCAGACCCCTGAGCTGTTCCAGGCTGCTGTCAAATCGAACAGCCCCAGAGAGCTCAGTGCTGCCTGTCACGCATTCCAGGAAGGCTGCAGACGGAGAGGCTCCTGGACCCTCAGGGCCAGGTTCCGAATTGGATGTGGCTGACCCAGCAACATTTGCCACTTCGGTGGACAGTCCCTCTGCTGTAGACCCGCTAGCGCTGCGGGTTACCACTGCAGCTGAGGGAGTGCCCACATTATACACATCATGAATCACATCACATTTGGTCTTAAAAACATCGGAAGGGGGAAGACCCGGCCTGGTGCCGTCTGCCCCTTCAGTGGACAGTCCATCTGCTGCAGCCCAGCGACCATTGCTGGTTACTCCTGCAGCCGACGGAGTGTCCACAGGACAAGCATCATTATGTAGCACAACACATATGATATCAACATTATCCGTCTTATACATATTGACATTTAGAACATCACCGAAAACATCCACATTATCGGTATCATTACACACATTGCTACTCAGCACTTCACAAGTATCATCAACAGTTCTTGCATCGATCGCCTCGATAGTCCGTGTGTCATAAATGACCTCATCAGTTTCTGCATTCTTTGTATCAACAGGTTCCACTCCAGGCCTAGGCACTGGAGACTCACTAGGGCTGGCTCCTAGTATACAGTCCATAGCCCCTGGGGCCTCACCAGCACTCCCCAGTTGCACAGCATTATCAAACAGTACCTTGCAAGAGTCCTGCACTTCTGCTGGGGATGCAGGCCCCACAGGGTTTGGAGTAGGCTCATACCGGGCCACTAACCATCCCAGGTCAGTACCCAGCAAAACGTTGGTGGGGATTTCGTCAGTTACCCCAACTTCTTTCAGTCCGCTGCCGGCCCCCCAATCCAGGTGGACCAAGGCGGTGGGTATGGCTGGGGTGACACCCCCAATTCCTCTGACAGCAATCATTTTCCCAGGTAGGTACTGCTCTGGGTTCACAAGCTGGGGATGTATGAGAGTCACTTCTGCTCCAGTGTCTCTCAGCCCAGTGGCAACTGTACCCCCAACCGTGACAAGCTGCAGATTCTCTGCATAGCCAGTGGCATTCCTGGTAGCACACAAAGCCGTTGGGACTTCACTGGCGTTTGAGGCCTCACTGGATTTTGGGGCCTCCCTTTTCCTCTCTGGGCAAGTCGTGCTGATATGACCCACCCTGTCACATACAAAGCATTTCCGAGTGTCAGGTTGCTTGAATCCAGGAGACAGCGGTGCTTGCCTCCTATGGGTGCTGGGTGAAACAGGTTTAGCAATCTGTTCTCCTCTCCAGCTGGGCGTAGTAGTCCTCCGGGACTCAGGTGCTCTATGGGCGGTGTAGGCATCGGCCATTTCCGCAGCCTCATCCACTGTCTTTGGTTCTCGATCCAGCACAAACAGCCGGACCTCAACAGGACAGGTGTGTAGGAACTGGTCTTTTATCATCAGCTCCTGCAGGGCATCCAAGGTTTTAACTGACAGTCCTTTTAGCCACTGCTGGAAGGCAGTGCGCAGGTTGCAAGCATGATCCAGGTAACTGTCATTAGGACCTCGCTGCACTGTCCTGAAACGTTTGCGATACACCTCTGGCGTGAGGTGGTATCGTGCAATGATGGCTTTCTTAATTGCCTCAAAGTCTGTTTCTCCCTCCTGGGGGAGACTCACAAATGCCTCCAGGGCCTTGCCTCTCAGCCCTGGTGTGAGGTATCTTGCCCACTGCTCACGGGGCACCCCATACTGCCGACAAGTCCTTTCAAACCCCTGTAGGAAAGTGTCTATGTCAGAGTCCTTGTCCATAGCGGGGAACTTATCCAGGGGGATTCTGTGGACTCGCTCACCTTCGCGTTCTGCGGGTCCAGCAGACCGGTTCTGCTGCTGAAGTTTAGCCAGCTCCAGCTGGTGTTGCCGTTCAGCACTTTCCCTCTCGGCCTGGAGTCTGTCCCTCTCGGCCTGGCGTCGCCGTTCAGCTCTTCCCTCCTCTGCCTGTCGGTGCAGTAGGATCAGCTTTAGGCGCAGTTCAGGATCAGCCGAGTTCAGTAGCTGTAGATCAGCTTCCAGAGATGTCATCTCCGTGTTCGGTGGATCATCCAGGACATCGTCTCCACTCGCATGCTGTGGCGGGAGCGATTCCTCCTCTGGCGTGTCGTGAGCTGCATCCGTTGACGTTGAAGCACGGGCTCGCTCTGCCTCATCATACTCCTCGAGCGCACGAACTAACTGCTCCTTAGTCTGGCCGCTCACCGTCTCGATGCCTTTGTGCTCACACAGGTTGAGTAGTATCTCTTTGTTTTGCCTTGCATAGCTGGATGCTTTCTGAGCCATCGTGTTGCAAAAAATAAAAAGAAAAAAGGGGGGAAGGGAAAGCAAAACACCAAGTGTGTATCTTTGAACAAAAAAAAAAACGTATATAGTTTCTGCACTGAGTAGACTTCTGTAGGCTAGTTGCTTCTAGCAAGCTTCCAGCCTTTAGTACTCAGAATAGCGAGCTAAACTGCGTACTAATGTACTAAACGATCCCACCACTGCCAGCCAATTATGTCAAGAACCGGCCCGCGGCACGCCTGCGTATACGGTTCCCGACTGCGGGTTTGACCAGATTAAGCGGGGAACAGCCTTATTTAAGCTACAAACAAGGCTGGAACCCCTCAAACACTTCCCACTGCCACCACTAGCGTTGCTAGACACTTCCACTCTGCTGTTGAGTCCTCAGCGCGCACTCCGCGTTTTCGTATTTGGGTCAGCTTTGCGCTTAGGCCAAATACGGGAACGCCACGCACCCACACACACACACAGTTGCAATCTTACACTGTCGTGAAGCAAAGACCCACTAACAGTCGTTCCGAACGATACTGTTAGCCACTCTGCAGTCGCTACTCGCACTGGCGTTGTTCGTACGTTGGGTCAGCTGCGCGCTTAGGCCAACGTATGACAAACGCCCCCACACACAATGCAATTACAATTTCATACGGTAGTGTTGCTCAAGCGTACAATTAGGCATGAACTTATACACGGTTACACTTCAGTCTCTTCTAGGCTATGAGTGTTAGTTTAGTACGGCAGAAGTCAAACTTATTAAATAATAATTTAATATTCTAGAAAAACATAGAGCAATGCAGAACTTAATATATACAAAAAGATTGCAAAAAACAAAGTAAAAATAGTTACAAGATAAAAATTACAAAGATAACACACACGGATATTTGCGTAAAATAAAAATGGGGATTAAAAAAAACGTTACCAACTTGAAGGTCTCAAAGTTGTCGGCAGGAGCATGCCGCTTGTTCGACCGGAAGTCGAGATCGACTCTAGCTATGCGCTAACTCCCAGAGCAGATGGTCACTAGGCATTTGCCTCTGCTTTTTATACTCTGAGCTACGCCTGGAGGCTGCAACTTACTTGGGGAGGGGAGGAACTAGGTTTTAATTAAATCTCAGACATATTCCATTTCCGGGTAAAAGTCTACTATACATCAAAGATTGTGAAGTTAGGCTTTCAACTCCAGGTGAAAACTTGATTAAGGCGTTTTCCTGTCTCCGTTCTCAGACATAAATGGGATTTCCAGAGATCCACATACATGAAAAGGGTACTATAGCACACACACAAAACAAAAGACTTCCTTCACTTCCAATCTCCCCAGGTTACAGGTGACAATTGATTAAGGCTTTCACATTGCAGCAGGATGTCCTGTGTGATAGGTGACTGGTCGTATTCACTGAAGACCTCTTTAGATGCAAATGTAGGTCTAGTGACCCACCCACACAAATACAGGAACAGTCAATGAATCTAGCCTGCATCTCTACACCTTTGACATACCACAGCAGATATAAAAATGGGAAAATGAAAATATATTACTGTATTATCCTTAACAGCATCAGCACCCCAATATATCTCCACACTGCCGACACACATTTATTATTAAAGCTAATCTACTGTATAACAAAGCATCATATTTTCCTAAAAATGTGCACTTGGCTGTAGGTACTGAATAGGTTAATTGCCTTTTTTGTCTGCCCATGCTCTCCACAGTTATGGCCAGACATTCCTGGCATAAATCCACTCATTTTTCAGCTGCCTCTCTCTATTTGCTTCATAGAAAAACCCTGGTGTCAGAATTACAGTGAGATCAATTGAGATTGTATTACCCCAGGCCTGGTTTTGTGGGCATGCTGGCTTATTGGCATCTAAGAAATGAATTTTCCCTGACACATCTTGGTCTAGTTAATGTGTTAGAGACCTTCTTCTGGCATTTGATTTCCATAATGTAAATTACAAAGTGCACTAATGCAAAATAAGATAATCATTTCACCTGCATTCCTGACACATATGCTATCCTCCCTCCCTACATTATCCTGTTCTTGATGCCTAATCCCGACCTCCAACCAATGATTACCCATTCTTGATACTTAAAGGGAGTCTGAAGCCAATTAAAAAAAAAAACAGAAGGCTTACCTAAGGAGAGGGAAGGCTCTGGGTGCAATAGAGCCTCCCTGTTCCTCTCCTGGTCCCTCGTTCTTGCACTGGCTCCCACGTTAGCAGTCTCCAACTGATCGGGAGCACTTGGGCTCCCGAAGACTTCCAAAGCCTCCCCCAGTGGGAGATTTGAACCAGAAATCCAGCATTGGAACATGGGGACCGTTAGAGAAACGGGAAGGCTCATTAGGACTCAGAGCCTTCCCTTTCCTTAGGTAAGTATCTGTTTTCGAGTTTTTTGTTTTTTTTAATAAGTTTCAGATTTACTTTAAAGGTACCATTCCCTCCTAATGTTAACCCATTCTGATACAAAACCTCTGTGATTACCATAGCACCTGCATAATGCCCAACTTTAACCTTCTCCCTAATGATATCCCCTTCTTGATGCCTAACCTTCATCTTCTAACCTTAAAGTTAACCTCTTACTACCCAACCCCCATAATACTCAAAATCTTCCCCTAAACCAAACCATTACTCATCTTTACTCGTCTTCACCCCTAGTGATGAATGCAAATTAGAGCCAGAAAATCTTAAAAGCATGAAGCACTCATAATGACCTGCTTTATAGTACAAGTGGAATAGAATGGCAGCATGTGGGATGTTTCCAGATGAGACAGAAGGACTGCAGCCCATGGAATAGGTGACTGTTAAAGGGACAACTATCATGGAAAAAAATTTAAAATCCATACCTAAAAATGTGCATTTCTCCCTGAATAACATTTTTTATAAATTACTTTTTTTCTTATGTTGCTGTCGCTTACAGTAGGTAGTAACGCCAGAAGCAGACATGGTCCCAATAATCTCCTGCCACTTTTACATCATGCTTGAGTGGGGTTGCTAAAGGCACTGCCGCTTGTCACTAGGGACTAAGTTTTCTTAGTTTTGGATTCCCTATTCTTTTTCTTGATTGCAGACTCGACTCCCGGCTAGTGCTGGCAATAAACTTGTGAGATAATTAATTGTATGTGTAATACAGCTCAGAAATAAAACATTAGTAGCAAAGAAAAGAGTCTCATATTGTTTTTCACTACAGGAAGAGTTGAGAAACTTTAGTTGTTATCTATGCAGAAGAGCTTCTCTGAACTCTTCAACCCAACTTCCAAAACAGTCCTGGTTTTTAAAGCACTGAAACAGAATCTGAAGCTTTTTTTTTTTTCTCTTTTTATTAATTAGTCATCTTCAGCATTAAGATACAATCTGATTTGCTGCATCCCCGTGGCAGAACAACTTATTTATCCCCCTGAAATACCAGGACAAAATTCCACGACTTTTGAAATAGCAGATGTTGCTGCCCAATAGAGGCAGAGCTGTGCGCAGTAGCTCTGCCTCTTATCCTGTCAATCTCCACCTCTCCCCGCCCCTCTCAGTTCAAGAAGACTTAGAGGGGCGAAGAGAGGTGGAGATCGGCAATTGCAGAATTCTGCCCCGGTATTTCAGGGGGATAAATACCTTGTTCTGCCGCGAGGATGCCACTGAATCAACTTGTATCATAATGCTGAAGATGACTGATTAATAAAAAGAGAAAATAAAAAAACACGTCAGTCTCTCTTTAAACAACAAAGAAACAGAGAGAGAGCTTCAGATAAGGTTTTACTGCGGGCGAGTTCAAAGAGTCATCAGATCTGCTCTGTATTATAGTTTAAAATACAGAGTGTGGTTTGTAAACTGCAAATCTGACAGAAGCAATTTAGGGGGAAAAAAAGAAGCTATATAACTGAAAATAAAAATGTGAGTTTCGTTCTAATGTTCTATTCATTATCAATAGTACACATACAATTCATTATATAATTTATTTATTTACTTTGCTTCAGGTTTGCACAAATCTCAGGAGGGATTTTGGCCCACTTCTCTTTACAGACACTCTCTAAATCCAAGTGTTTTGGCTGCTGCTTGGCAATTCGAAGCTTCAGATTCCTTTACAGATTTTTTTTAATAGGATTGAGGTGAGGTGTGGGGTCTGGTTTAACCACCTTATGACCTGACCTTAAAGCGGAATATAACCCTGCATTTCAACTTTGCTCTAAAACATTATTTACAGTATATTATATGCAACCAGCATTTTTTTTTTTTTACTAGACCAGCATTGGAAGGGTTACACAGGGCTTTAAAGTTCCTTTAGATTTCTGCAGACGCATCGGAAGCTGAAATAGATACATTTTGTTTACATAATGTATCTAAGTGTTGAATGTGACTCATCTCTCTCACTGAGAAGGAGATTGGACGACAGCCAAAGAGTGTGTAACTGTTTATCAATAGATACATGTAACTAAATAGAATGTATCTATCTGAACTTCTGCATATCTCTCCAGGACCTTTAAACCTCTGTGTTTAACCCTTCCAATGCTGGTCTAGTAAAAAAAAATGCTTTTTGCATATAATATGCTGTAAATAATATTTTAGAGCAAAGTTGAAATGCAGGGTTATATTCCGCTTTAATTTACTTCTTCTTTATTCCCTAGCAGTATATTTTGGGTCATTGTCATGCTGGAAGACTCCTCTACAAATCCATCTTCAGTGGAACTTCAAGCTGAGGGCTGGGAAGGAGGTTCTCATCCAAGATTTTGCAGTATGTACATGGTACAGCATTGGCCTCCATGCTGCAAAGTCATCCCTTAGCAAAAATACTGCTACAAAGCAAAATGTTCCCACATTTGTGCATAACTGTGGGGATGCCATTCTTCGGGTTCATATTCAGTATTTCTCTTCCTTCCCCTTCAAGCAATGAGTGCACAGCAGACAAGCATGACATAGGTTGCTGAGGTTTTAAGCTTGAGGTAAGCCAACGTTTTCCACAGCAGCTGAGCAGGGTTAGTCTTATTAGATGCAGCATGGATATACTCACAAAGCACAAAAGAGCATCAGCTGAATACAAATCGTGCAGGCATATATACCCTCAGCTAGCAGTCTCTCAGCAAGTAGTGGCTGTGTGGTGGCTGACCATGGCAGATGCTGTGTCCTTGGATGTCTCCAGATGGCTGTGCAGCGTTGTGGTATCGAGTCTCCGTGGGTCAGTTGTTGATGGCCGCTGAAAAGGAAGTCCCAGTGAAATAAGGGCAGCGAGAGATGGGCAAACATGCGGTGATGCCACCTGATAACCCCGATATCCCGGACATGTTTCATGAGCTTCCTGCTCGTTTCCTCAGGGGGCGTGGCTATTGAGTTGATGCTAAAAGAACCCTTGACTTTGGACTTCTCTTACCACAGCACTTTTATGGGCAAACTCCTGTCATAGGTGGTATATACCAGGGGAATGGAGTTCTTTCCAAAGGCTTGTGTATGTAGACAAACACATCATAGAAATGCAAGCTTAAAAGCCATTGGAGCTTCTCTTCCATTAATATTTCATAAGGAACTAATCTCTGCTCTGTAGATTCTCAGAAATCATAATGTTCTACAAAATAAGAACACCAAGTCTAACATAACACAGCTGTAGTAAATTTAACAGCCATTACTGGTGTCAGGTTTGGATTAGGTAGCAAATGGGACATTTAGAAAGCCTAGCTGAAATTATTACATTGAGAATTATAAACCAAAAAAAGATACTTAAAAATACTGAAATCATATATGTACAGTTCATATCTTAAGTGTTGTTTTTACCCAAACTTAAACTTTTATTCCCAATCAAAAGCATCTGCCTCATTGGACTCTTAGGGCGCCCATACATCACTCAATATTGCGGCTCAGTCGACCTTCCAATTCAATTTTATTGAATTGGAAGAGAAGTAACTTTTCCACGCGCTGACTAGAATCAAAAGCTACTTTATTGTACGCAATTATCAATGGTCATGCAATGCATATGAATCCAAAATTATCCACTCACACCTCACAAATTCACACACACATCACCATCTAGAAGGGCCCTTCTACCTTTCTATTTCAAAAACTTTAAAAAAAAATTAGTGCCCTCAGTATCAGACACAGAATTTTTTTTTCAAAAATATCGAAAAAAAATAAGCACTATACAATCCGCTTTCGCTATCATCAAAAAAGTTCCTGTTGATATACAAAATCGCTGAACAATTTCCTTCTGATTGCCAAGTTACTTCTATACTTTTTCCACTATGGGTTCAGAGTGTTATAACAAACTCCGCAAGTCTTTAGTCAATATAACTCACAGTTTGATGTTTTAATCAGTGATTAACCCTAGTGGTGACATCACCCAATCAGAGAAGCCAGCCAGAACCAGCATATCGGAGCGAAAGTACAGGAAACAACACTCTGGGACTTACAGCGGAGATACACCGCGAGAGCTGGGAGGCGGTGGACAGACCATGGAAAAAGTTACAAGGATCCGGCATAACAGCCGATGTATAAGAGCACGCGGGGGACCGGGTCTTCTATATAAGTGAAGGAACGGTGAGAGCATCACTGATTAAAACATCAAACTGTGAGTTATATTGACTAAAGACTTGCGGAGTTTGTTATAGCACTCTAAACCCATAGTGGAAAAAGTATAGAAGTAACTTGGCAATCAGAAGGAAATTGTTCAGCGATTTTGTATATCAACAGGAACTTTTTTGATGATAGCGAAAGCGGATTTTATTGCTCTTTTTTGGGATATTTTTGAAAAAAAAACATTTCTGTGTCTGATACTGAGGGCAGTATTTTTTAGACATTTTTGAAATAGAAAGGTAGAAGGGCCCTTCTAGATGGTGATGTGTGTGTGAATTTGTGAGGTGTGAGTGGATAATTTGGGATTCTTATGCATTGCATGACCATTGATAATTGCATACAATAAAGCAGCTTTTGATTCTAGTCAGCGCGTGGAAAAGTTATTTTACTTATGTACGTTTTATTTACAAGGTCAAAGGGATCCCTGTTTGACACGCAGCTTTTAGGAAACATCCATAAGTGCCATCTCTGGATAAAATTAACTTTGAATTGGAAGAGAATTAGTACCGCAACGTGGCCGCCTGACAGATCCTTTGGTTGATTTCTGGCTAAATTGGTTGAATGGATTGATGATGAATTGCAGAACAATCTTGGTTGCAAGGAGTCGATCCAGGGCTCAACGGTAAAAGCATTTGATATCACGATGATCAATGGACCCCAAGTCAGTGTCCTCCAAGTGCAAAGAGGCCCAGAGCATAGGCCTCCTTGCCCATGCTCTGCTTTAAACTCTCACCTCTCAAGTGATGTGTAGCCAGTGTTAAAGCCATTTTGGAGAAGGCATCAGCCACATTGGGCTTGATTCACAAAAGAGTGCTAACTGATAGCACGGCTGTTTTCGTGCGAATTTTTGCATTGCGTGCGATTATAAATTTTTGCGCGAAACGATAACGTTTTCACGTGCAAACCAGAATTTTTCACGCAAAAACTATATTGTTTGCACGTGCAAAACCATTATCATTTTGCATGAAAATTCGCGTTTGCGCGCGAAAAACGTATCGTTTCGCACAAAAATTCGCGATTGCAATGCGAAAATTCGCGCAAAAATGGGCGTGCTATCAGTTACCACTCTTTTGTGAATCAAGCCCATTGTGATCAGTGGTAAGTGAAGGCTTGTGAATGTTTGATACTGAGCTTTGGAGCATTCAGGAATCATCTGCTGATTTTTGTTTTATAGGTTCTTATGAGAGAACATTATCTATGCAGCATTTATGAATTATCGTTTGCAATATCACAGCTTCTAATAATTAGAGCTACTAGGGTGACAGATGTGTAGTAAACAGAAGGTGCTGTTAGGGAATACAGTTTCTAAATACTATGACATGGGTTTATTTTCCCCCTGTCAGTTTTTTGACAATGTCTTGATGCTTCTGCCACAGCCCAGCTGTAATAGGAGTGAGGGTGAGGAAATAAGCATATGGGCCACAGTGAATGCTTCAATAGGTATGCAGTTTCCAGCTGAGGATATTAATCAGGGAGCTGGATCAGTCTCACAAGAAAAGAAGGAAACTCAGCTCGGAAGAAGTACCATGAAACCAACCGATGCAAGCTGCCATCATGGTGACAACAGTGACATGATCAGTAAGAAAAGTTACTTGAAGGGACACTGTCTAAAACTTGTCTATAGTTTGTTTTCGCATTATTGGACTCTCATAGTGCCACCATATCGTGAAAAGGGATAACCATTATTAACCAGTTGCCGACTGCTCCACGCCAATTGGCGTGAGCAGTGCGGCAGCCCCAGGACCGCTCCCCGCCTATTGGCATGAACGCCTGTCTATGGGGCTAGCAGGAGATCGCGTGCAGGCTGCGGGTGCATCTCCTGGTTGGGGGGCGGAGCTCCTCCCCGCTCCGCCTTCAGTCTCCGAGCGGCAATTGCCGCTCAGTAGACTGTTAGACGGCGAAACCGCCATCTAATTACTTTGTACAGTGCTGCGATCTGCAGCAGCGCTGTACTGGCGACAGCCGTGTAACACAGCTGTCCCCCTGGGACACAGGGAAGCGATCCGCTGTGATAGGCTGAAGCCTATCACAGCCAATCGCAGTGATTGGCTGGCCAGGTGAGGGAGGGGGGATCGCACGGGAATTAAAAAAAAGTACATTTTATTAAAAATGTAATAACATAAATATTTACAAAAAAACAAACGCACACCTGGGGGGGGGGATGGGGGGCGATCAGACCCCACCAACAGAGAGCTCAGAGAGCTGTGTTGGTGGGGAGAAAAGGGGGTGGGGGAATCATTCGTGTGCTGAGTTGTTCGGCCCTGCAGTTTGGCCTTAAAGCTGCAGTGGCCATTTTAGTAGTAAATGTCCTGGTCACTAGGAGGGGTTAACACCGCAGTCCTCAAGTGGTTAATAGATTTGGCAGCTAGTGCCCAAATAATCAGCAATTTGATTTACAGACTGGAGTTTATTTTGTTAGTTTGTACCTGTTGAAGAAATTATCTGCAAAATAATTGATGCCATCATCTGTGCGAGGTGACTATTGGCTGAAAGAGGAAGGTTTGCGCATTGAACGCTGAAGCCAAAATGGACTGCAAAAGGTATCGGTTAGGGTTATTGGTTATGCTTAGACTTAGATCAGGAGGTTTAGAGTTGTGGAAAAGGGTATGGTGAGGTTAACATTATTGATAGGGTTACAAGGTTAAAATTAGGCATGCCTAACTATAACCTTCTAACCCTAACAATAATGTTAACCTTACCATACCCTTTCCCACAACCCTAAACCTCTAGGCCTCAATTCACTAAGATCATGCTAGAGATAATAAGGCAAGAGAAAACTTACCTCCACACGTGAGAGAGTTATCTTACCTCTTCATTCCTTAAGTTACCTCTCCTGTAGTTAATTTACCTCCTCTGTAGTTAATTTACCTCCTCTGTAGTTATTTTCACATGCAGCTAATTAACAGCCTGTCTTTAACTCTGGAGTTATTTTAAGGATTGGAGAGTTAATTTAAAGACAGAAGAGTTAACTTTAGGCTTGCCTGAGGTAAAATGTTTCCTGAATACTACATGCCTTATCACCATGGTAACAACTCTAGAAGAGTTATTAAAGACAGGAGATAAGTTTAGTGAATTGAGGCCTATGTCTAAGTATAAGCAATAATGCTAACTGATAAATGTTGCTATCCATTTTGGTTTCAGTGTTCAGTGCGCAGTCATTCCTCTTTCAGCCAAACGTCAACACACAGAGATGAGAATATGAGTTGGCATCAAAAAGGGGTTCATTTCAGGGAGGGATTGGGCATCAGGGAAATACTTTTTTGAGGGGATCGGTTAGAGCAGGGGTCTCAAACTCGCGGCCCGCGGGCCATTTGCGGCCCTCGATACAATATTTTGTGGCCCTCGCCGGCAAAAGCTTCCTTATAGTTCGCTTTAGTGCTCCCAAGTAATTCGCCGCATCCCCGCCGCTAAACGAGGGCTGCAGAGCCCCCAAATCGCCCGGGGGGCAATCCGACGGCATTTCCTGGAAGGGGCAGAGCTTTTAGCTTCAGCTCTGCCCCTCCTGACGTCAATCGCCGCCTCTCCCTGCCCCTCCCTGTGAAGGAAGAGTGAGAGGGGCAGGCAGAGGCGACGATGCGCTGCGATTGTGAAATACCTTATGCGGCCCAGGCTCATCCTGACTTTGCCTCCTGCGGCCCCCCAGGTAAATTGAGTTTGAGACCCCTGGGTTAGAGTTAGGTAGGCGATGCACCAAAAGCACTGACAAAAATCTCACAGAAATGTAAAAAAAATTGTTTGCCAATACTCAGAATATTGCCAGTTTATTTACATACCTGATGTCATTTAACACCTGCCAGGGCCAAACTGACCTGTACACACTTGCAGATGCATAGCAGGGTTTTTATTCTCAAAAGCTGTTTTTAAAGTTGATTCTTCATTTTAACTTTGTCATACACACCTGGAAACTGCAACTATATTTCAATTAGGCATTCCTTAGAGTTTTTGTGGCCAACAATACCAATCATTGGCATAAAATAAGGATGTATTTTGTGCCTCGATGCATACAAAGAAGAAATTTGCATATGGAATTTATCAACTTTTAAAGAGAATTATGGGTCAAGGCAATTTGCATAAACGACTATTATTGGCTCAATAACCTTTGGGTGTAAATACTTTTTATTTATAATTGTCCTTAAACTGTTTGCCTGATGAAGCAAGGGAGATACCCCGTGAAACGTGCTGCAAGTTTGTTCCTGAAATAAATCAATCGGTCACACACACACTCACACTGCGAGTTCGCATTCCTTATCCTGGTGTTCCACCTTACCATTAGCGTTCCCATGCTTAATTGTATCACTCCCACAGAGTGAGCTTTGAGCTCCATCCACATTGATGGACTTCAAGGACTAGCAGAGATGTCACTCGAAGGACCACACGGTGAGAGGATATCTACTCCTATGCCAAGTCCTCGGCAGAGAATACAAGCTCAAATGCTTTTTTAGCCATATGATTCACCAGCCAACCTACCTGGTGAGTATATCCCTCAGCTGGCTGCAGTGTATATATATAGCACCTCTCAATGTGCGCTCTCCTTGTCATTTCTATTAATTCTTATTCTTCTAGCCATTACTATGGATTAAAGAGCTATACCCCTCCTTGATTACACCACCCTCTGATCACTTCCTTGGGGTTCCCACATATATAACAGAATACAAAGTGAAACTTAAGATAATTAAACAAGTGGTAGTTCACTGTGTTAACAGTTAACTAACTTACACTGTGTCCTGTGTGCCCTATTGTGTTATAGGATTGTACCATAGACACAAGAAGAGGCTTTAACTACCGAATGTAGATTTTGTTGATTTCGTTTATAAAAACTCACCATGACCTACACTCCTATTAGATCATTTCTTTCCAGCAGAATGCATGAATTTTTCTGACAAGGCCGAGCAACAGCATGCATTAATGTAGTACACGATGCCATTACTGAGGCATAACCAAGATGTGAGGGGAGAAGGATGAGAGAAAGCAGATGCATACATTAGGGAAGCTGTTATCCATGTTATTATTTCTATTGTTCTTATTATTACTCACAGTAGCCATAATAGTACTAAATAATATTGTTTATGCCCAAGTTCAGCTAAACATATTTTAAAAAATGTAAATAAAATTGATTTACAATAATACAACACAATAACATAAGCACTTTTCTCCCATAGGACTCAAAGCACATAGATATGTCTCAGATCAAGCTGCAGGGTGGACTTTGTTACAGAGGATATAATCAGGTGTTCATTAATGCCAAACTAAACAGGTGGCTTTTCAGTTTGGATGTAAATGCTTTCAGGGATGGAGATGAGCTGATTGGGTGTGTCAAGGAGTTCCAAAGTGTAGGGGCAACATGACAGAAGGCTCTGTCTCCAGAGGTTTTGAGATGGATACTGGGGGTAACCAAGCTATTACATAGTTATTTGGGTTAAAAAAAGACATACGTCCATCAAGTTCAACCAGAGAATAAAGTGCAACACCAGCCTGCTCCCTCACATATCCCTGTTGATCCAGAGAAAGGCAAAAAACCCTTACAAGGCATGGTCCAATTAGTTCCTAAAGGGGAAAAAAATTCCTTCCCAACTCCAGATGGCCATCAGATAAAATCCCTGGATCAACACCACCAGGAATGACCTAGTAATTATAGCCATGGATGTCTTTCAATGCAAGGAAAGCATCTAATCCCTCCTTAATCGCTGATATAGAATTTGCCATAACTACTTCCTGTGGCAATACATTCCACATTTTAATCACTCTTACTGTAAAGAATCCTTTCCTAAATAAATGGCTAAAACGTTTTTCCTCCATGCGCAGATCTTGTCCCCTAGTCCTTTGTAAAACCCTAGGGACAAACAGCTCATCCGCCAAGCTTTTATATTGCCCTTGGATATATTTGTACAGGTTAATTAGATCTCCTCTAAGGCGTCTTTTCTCCAGACTAAATAAGCCCAGTTTATCTAACCTTTCCAGGTAAGTAAGACCTTCTATCCTTTTCATCATTTTTTTTACTTGTATGTGCACCTGCTCTAAAACTGCAATATCTTTCCTGTTATGGGATGCCCAGAACTGGATTCCATATTCCAGATGCTGCCTTACTAGAGAGTTAAACAGGGGCAATATTATGCCTTTGATCTAAGATTGTGGGAAGTGTGATGCAGTTGCAACAAATCCTTAAGTAATCCAGTGCCCAGATTGTGCAAGGATTTGAATGTCAATAAGCCAGATTGTGCAAGGATTTGAATGTCAATAAGCCAATCTTAAAGAGAAACTCCAACCTAGAATTGAACTTTATCCCAATCAGTAGCTGATACCCCCTTTTACATGAGAAATATAATGCTTTTCACAAACAGACCATCAGGGGGCGCTGTATGACTGATTTTGTGCTGAAACCCCTCCCACAAGAAGCTCTGAGTACCGCGGTACTCTGGGCAAACTGCCACAATGTAACAATGTTCACAGACAGGAATTAGCTGTTTACAGCTGTCTCTAACAGCCAAACAGCTAGGAGCAGCTACATAACCTGCCCACAGTAAAAATGTCACCATGTAATAAATGTCAGAATGTAAATCGGGGAGAGGAAAGATTTTACAATGAGCAAACACTGACTAAATCATTTATACATAATTATGGTAAAAAAATGAAGCACTTTTTTTACTACATTATTTTCACTGGAGTTCCTCTTTAAACAGAATTCTCCATTTTATGGGTATCCAGTAGAGTGAGCGATTGGTTGGTGTTATGTGGCAATGGCAGGGTTGGCTAGTTAACAGCCTTGCAGCGGCATTCTGTTAATCAATAGTATAGTAGCTTTATACTTATAAGGTGGGTGTCCGCCTACCTTAAAGATGAGTAGTTAGACTGTGCAAGAAAACTAATCTTATACAGTGGCCAACACGTTTCACGGCCCAAAGCTGCTTCATCAAGTCAATAATGTGCCCAAAAATCGCTATGTGAAGCCTGGGGAACCGATTAATACCTGGCCCATGAAATGCATTGTTTGCTGTGCTGGATAACATTTGTTTTCTTGCATAGATCTAACTAGTCATCTTTAGTGAAGGTTGGCACCCCAAGGCCATGAAGGGCACCAAGGGTAGGCAAGAAAAGAGGTGTGAACATTGGGGGCCCATCAAAGTTTTGCTGGGCCCCACAATTGTAGTTGTCTCACTGAATACAATATTAAAAACTGTCATGCTAATAATACATTTTATGTTATTCTTTTGGGCTATCATAAGTCTTGAAGCTTCAAGGCCCCTTACAGAAGAAAACTCTTTGAAGTGTTTAATGGATTGAAATAGGCATTATGGACAAGCCCATGCAAGCATGCTTTAATGGAAGCTTGACATCTTTATTCACGGAGACAGCGCTCACATTACAGTGGACAGAGAATCAATGCAGCTTGTGTGTACTTTGTGAATATTCCACATTAGGCTGTTCTGGCACTGCCAACCGCCCGTGCAGTCCACTCTCCCAGGAATACACATCGAAGCGCTGCCAACTTCTTCAAGACAAACGGCAAACATTTACCTTTATGTCAAATGACATCAGCAGTGGGGGTATGAATCATGCTGGCCGTGCTATTTTATTCAGACTTAGTACCTTGTGAAAGTTTCTAGATCATTGGGGTGACACATTGACAAGTCATAAAGCAGAAAGCACTGTGATATATATCCGACTTACAGTGAATGGCAGAAGTGAGTGCAACATACAATATTACAGCATCATTCTCTATGAAAACTCACCAACGCAGATCAACAATAAACATGATTTTGACTCTAAAGTGTAGAGAAACCGAGAGCCCAATATAGTGTAGTATGTTAAGCATAAATGAAGTAAAGGTTATCGTGAGAAAATTATACTCACAAACATGGGTTACCACACAGGCAACCACTGTATAGGCAGGTGAGGAGATTAGACCTGTCCTCACTCAGGGATAAGAAGTCGCTCTCTGTAGATGCGAAAGGGGGTAGTTCACCCCTCCACCAGGGGTGGACACGGTATAGCAGTAGGAGAACAGAGGCGCCAGCAGGATAAAAGTGGATAAAAACTTTAAAATTTGCTGGGAGGAAGTGGTGGACTTACCTCCATAAAGCAGACACGAAAGACTGTCTGAATAGTAGTCACATTTATTAATTAGTACCCCAAAACAGTGCAACGCGTTTCGCAGGCCCAGCCCGCTTCATCAGGCAATAAAAATGGGGACAAGACTGTAGACAAGAGACAGTACATTATGCTATAGTAAATTCTGCAAATTTGCATATTAATATATTGCATATCATAAAGCATACCATATGAAATAAATAGCTTCGTGGAGATGGCATAAAAGAGTTGGGTGTGCAAGTAGACAATAGGGGGTAGAGGCTATGGTGCTCGTGATAGTAATGGGCTATGGGGTGTTATTTTACACAGATTTGCAATGAGTGGTATTGGTAATGGAAAAGGGTATATGTCAGCAAGAGTAATGGGTAATAGAGCATTGAGAAGAGAACAGGGGGCCAGAAATACAGGGTAAAGTGTGCAAATAAAATAACATAAAGAACTCACCAGAATTTCAGCAATAGCAGGTGTAGCGCCTCAGTGAAGTGGTGAGGACGCTCAGCTCCTTATATATACAGGTTCTTGCTAAAAGGGCCAATTAGATGTATGGGAGGTATTTGGTGGGCGGGGTTAACCCCGCCCACCAAATACCTCCCATACAACTAATTGGCCCTTTTAGCAAGAACCTGTATATATAAGGAGCTGAGCGTCCTCACCACTTCACTGAGGCGCTACACCTGCTATTGCTGAAATTCTGGTGAGTTCTTTATGTTATTTTATTTGCACACTTTACCCTGTATTTCTGGCCCCCTGTTCTCTTCTCAATGCTCTATTACCCATTACTCTTGCTGACATATACCCTTTTCCATTACCAATACCACTCATTGCAAATCTGTGTAAAATAACACCCCATAGCCCATTACTATCACGAGCACCATAGCCTCTACCCCCTATTGTCTACTTGCACACCCAACTCTTTTATGCCATCTCCACGAAGCTATTTATTTCATATGGTATGCTTTATGATATGCAATATATTAATATGCAAATTTGCAGAATTTACTATAGCATAATGTACTGTCTCTTGTCTACAGTCTTGTCCCCATTTTTATTGCCTGATGAAGCGGGCTGGGCCTGCGAAACGCGTTGCACTGTTTTGGGGTACTAATTAATAAATGTGACTACTATTCAGACAGTCTTTCGTGTCTGCTTTATGGAGGTAAGTCCACCACTTCCTCCCAGCAAATTGTAAAGTTTTTATCCACTTTTATCCTGCTGGCGCCTCTGTTCTCCTACTGCTATGATTTTGACTCTGAAATAACATTATCATGTTTGCAATGTTTTATCCTGTGTCTGTGGTTGCTGAGTTCAGTCCAGGTAGTTGATTATTACAATAAGATTTGTCATTCTGTTATGATTGGCAGGTGAGATATTGCTGTGAAGCCTAAAGTGTACCTTGAAGATAGGTAAATATGAAACAACAGCAGTGAAATAATGTGTTTGAGGTGTGGTATACCAAAAATGTGAGATCTGGTATAAAGAAAGTACAAGGCAATATGAGCACCAGCTCCAATTACACTGAGCAAAAATATAAACATATACTTTTGCTCCCATTTTGTATGAGCTGAACTCAAAGATCTGAAGCATTTTCTACATACACAAAAGACACATTACTCTCAAATATTGTTCAAAAATCTGTCTAAAGGTGGCCATACATGATACAATTTTTCAATTAGATAATTTAGTTCGATTATTCCATTAGATCGAATATAACGATTTTTCCAGCATGTCCGATCATTTTTCCCGAAAAAACGGGATAATCGTTAGAATTTCATGATCGAAAAAAAAATATTTTCAACTTTCATTCAATTCGATCATTTAGATCGAATAAATGGGAAAATCGAACGTTTTTATTGTACCGTGTATGGCCACCATAAATCTGTGTTAGCGAGCACTTCTCTATTGCTGAGATAATCCATCCCACCTCACGGGTGTGGCATATCAAGGTGCTGATTAGAGAGCATAAATATTTCACAGATGTGCCATAGACTGGCCACAATAAAAGGGCACTCTGAAATGGACACTTTGATAGTACAGCACAATGCCACAGATGTCGCAATGTTTGAGGGGGCATGCAATTGGCATGCTGACTGCAGGAATGTCTACCAGAGCTGTTGCCCATGAAATGAATGTTCATTTCTTTACCATAAGCCATCTACAAAGGCATTTCAGAGAATTTGGCAGTACATTCATCCAACCTCACAACCTCAGACCACACGTAACCACATCAGCCCAGGACCTCCACATCCAGCATGTTCATCTCCATGATCATCTGAGTGCTCAGTGTACATATTGTAACGATCTTACCTGTCAGCAGCTCCAGCGAGGTCACAGCCAGCTCTGGAAACAGAGCTTTGCAGTCTTCTTCCTGCAGCGGCATCCCCGACCCCCTGCGGTTGTGGGTGAGAACTCCTCCGGACTCCCCAGACGGATGCGCGCATCTCTGAGCAGTTCTTATACTATCAGACAGGCCACACGTAATTAGAGTCAGCTGACACCTTGCTAGGAGATTTCCTTTGGTCAGCTGGGTTCTGTGTGCTGATCTGATTGGTTGTTTACTCCTGGGGGTTGGTCTAGGTTTCTTGCTGTCTGTATTTAAACTCCCTTGCTATAGTCTCTTGTTGATAGCAATCAGTACGCTGGTTTTGCTGGGCACTTTGTCACTCTGTGATAAACTTATTGTATTTTAATGCGACTTTCATTACTCAATTATTGTATTTCAATGCGACTGCCAGACTGACTTAGATTTGACTTTAGCTTTACTGGCCATTCTCTCGCCTAGTCCATTGTACCGCAGCCATCTGATCTAACGTGCATGACCTTAGCCTGTAACCAACTCTGATTCTGTCTAGTCCACTGTACCGCAGCCATCTGATCTAACGTGTATGACCCTAGCCTGTTACTGACTACGTCTGTTGTGTATTGTATCACATAGCATCTAGCGTTATACATATAATACTAATATAGTGCAAGAGTGGAAAAGAAAAAGTGCCTCCAGCCATTTGTGTGAACACTATTTTAATGTAGTTTTAAGATACAGTCAAATCAACAATGTTCGCACCTTTTCCTTTTTCCAAACAATGCAGAATTGGTATTCTGTACAAAAAAAAAGTGTACATGGTCGCTTTAGTGCTCACATATATATTTCTTACGTTTGCAAATGGGGAAAAAAAGTGTTGGGATAAAAATCTTATTCTACAACTAAATCTGAATGGACTGCACTAACTGGCGCCTGCTGGAAGTTATAAAAAAAAATGTATACTTACAAAGTACACATGTCTAACTAGGCTTCCCATCAAAACTCCAAAGATCCGCAAGTGCTTTCTCCTACCTGTCTATACCTGTAGGTATTGACAGGCCTAGCTCTTGCAGCAGCCAGAATGGTGTTTGTCTACATACCGTTTCTCTACTTTCACCAGTGACTTGGTGATGCAGATGTTGAGGATTTCTGCATTTGGTGGCAGGCCTTCTACTGTCTACATTGTTGTGGCATGATAAATGAATAAGTAATGGCTGGATAGTGTACCTCCCTCCACTTGATCTACTCTACAACTCGAGACTACACACTAGGGCGCTGAAGATAGCCATGGACCCCTCACATCCTGGCCACTGCTACTTCAGTCGCCTGCGTTCAGGGCGAAGGTTCCGGGTCATCCCCACCAGGACCACGAGGCACAGGAACTGTTTTTTCCCTTCAGCAGTCAATCTCTTGAACTCCACCCACGTCTCATCTCCACCCCATCCTTCTTAGGCTCACAGACGCGCTTGGAATTTATGGGCCGAGCCCTCATAGCCTGCCTCCACTATCTGTTGTATCTTGTTAAATGCTTTATCATGTATGTTTCTTGTTTAGTGCACTATTATTCATGTCCTTGTAGATGTTGAGCTCTGTATGTGCCAAACCCAATTCCAGGCGTGATCCTGTCATGCTTGGCGAAATAAATAATTCTGATTCTGATTCTGGTTAAAGGTTTGCCTTCGACACAGGGGACCAGGGTTTGAAATGTGCCTCTTTCTAATCACCTATTCAGTATGGAGACCTTGGGCAAGACTTCCTAACACTGTTACTGCCTACTGAGCATGCCCTAAGTAGCTGCAGCTCTGGTGCTTTAAATCCACCAGGAGAAAAGTGCAATATAAATGTTTGTTTGAGTTTTTTAAACACGTACTACTGCCATTGGTACTGGTAATATTAAGGTGGTCATATAAGGGTTATGGTACTCTGTTTGGATAAATGTAATTTATAAGTGCACATATTCTTTACGAAATATGTTGATTTCAATCAGCTGACTCTTATTTAATCTTTTAAGTAAGCTTGCATGTGATGAGTAGAAGATGTCTGCCATAAAAGAATGCTGTAATCATCCAGTTCATGCCTACAAATATTACATTGCTACATATTTATTACTCATTTCTGCAGTATAGTGTCCATGCACAAGTCTCAGAACTTGTAGTGGAAAAAAAACTTAGACTGGGGCGACGGTTCATCTTACAGCAGGACAACGACCCTAAGCACACAGCCAAGATATCAGTTCCCAGGTCATCAGGCTGGGGGACATCTACTCACAAGAAATTACCACCAACACGAGTGCCCCCCAAGGCTACATTGTGTCCCTGCTGCAATTCTCCCTTAATAATAACTGCAGATCCACAGCAGACTCTGCCGAGGTCATCAAGTTTTAGGATGACACCACCATCGTCGGCCTCCTCACCAAGGACAACATCCAGGCGTACTGGCAGCAGGTGGAGAGAATATGTTGCTGGAGCAAAGAAAACAGTGGTGCTCAACACTGCCAAATCCGTTGAGCTGATCATCAACTTTAGGAAGTCTGCTCCCACACCTCCTCCAATCTACATCGACGGCACTGAGGTGACTAGGGTAGCCTGCGCCTGCCTTCTGGGCATTACCATCTCCAGCGATCTCACCTGAAAGCCCAACATCACTGCAACACAGCGGGAAAACTCAGCAGAGACTCCTTCCTCCGCCAACTGAGCAAGTTCAGCATGGCCCAAGAGATTCTGTCAGTTTCTATTTCGCCACCATTGAATCAATCCTCTATTCTTCCATGTTGGTTTGGTATGCTGGTGCCACCGCCAGTGACAGACAGAAACTTCAGAGTGTCATCAGGTCGTTGGAGAGAATCATTGGCAGACCCCTCATCTTACTTGCCCTCCTGTGCAACACCGAACTGCACTCAAGAGCATTGAGGATTGCAAAAGACCACTACCACCCAGGCCACTGCTTCTTTAGCCCACTTCCATTGGGCCTGAGGATTCAGGCCATCTCCACCTGGACCACTAGACACGGGAACTCCTTCTTTCCCTCAGCTATCAGCCTCCTGGAAACTCTCTACATTCTTCCACCCCCCCCCCCCTCCCCCCTTCCAATGGGACTGGGTCAAGCAGCAAAAAAAGCCAGGAACTAACTGATTAGACTATTTTGGAATGTTTGCGTGGTTTTACTGTGTATGATGTTGAGTGCGTTTTTTCTTTGCAAAAGTGCATTGAGCAACTGTACTCTGTGTGACTCTGTCTATCCTCTACATTGAGCTATGTATTTTGTGCCAAACCCAATTCCAGTCAGGACCCTGTCTTGCTTTGCAAAATAAACAATTTTGATTCTGAGTGGCTTCAGGACAACTCTGTGAATGTCATTGAGTGGCCCAGCCAGAGCCCAGACTTGAATGCGATTGAACATCTCTGAAGAGATCTTAAAAAAATAGCTGTGCACAGATGTTCCTATCCAACCTGATGGAGCTTAAGAGATGCTGCAAAGAGGAATGGGTTACACTGCCCAAGGATAGGTATGCCAAGCTTGTGGCATCATATTCAAAAATACTTGAGGCTGTAATTGCTGCCAAAAGTGCATTGAGCAAAGGCTGTGAATACTTATGTATATATGATTTCTCAGTTTACTTTATTTTTCACACATTTGACAACACCTCAAGTAAACTTTTTTTCACATTGTCATTATGGGGTGTTGTGTACAGAATTCTAAGGAAAAAAATCAATTTTGGAATAAGGCTGTAACATAACGAAATGTGGAAAAACTGATGTGCTGTGAATACTTTCCAGATGCACTGTACATTTTGTAAGAACATACAATCAAGATCGTATCATTAGTAGGCACCTTGAGATAAATATGCTTATCAGCGTGAACATTGTCATTTCTTTAACAGACATGTAAAGCCCATCTTTAGGCAAAACTTTTATTTTAGTTTTGGATTAGAACACAGAAGGAACTGTAACTGTTTGTGTCTCTGCAGAGGTTCTATTCCTTTCACAGCTTGTTCTAGTAACAGGTGGTCATTGGGACAGAAGGTCGAGCCAATTCTTTCCAACAAGCAGAAATAAAAGAAATATGGTAGAGTCGGAAAAAGTATTAACTTTCTAAGGATCATGGTTGTTTCACACCTTGACATTTTGCAAAGTTTTGTTTCAACTTTTAATAACTTTTTAATTGCTTAGTGTATTTATTTGTGTAAAGGCTGATATGGCTTTTGGTTATGGAACATTTTAAAAAGAATATTTTAATTAATGTTTAGCACTTTGGGGAAAACAGAGAAAATAAATTATTTCTGTTTTCTACAATTTTTTGTATACAATCATGGTTAATATATATATATATATGTATATATATATATATATATATATATATATATATTGATTTAAACTTTGTAAATCTTTTTCAGTTTTCTGTTTGCATATAACCTAAAACATACTTGTTTTTCACGCTAATTCTGAAATATTTAATGATAAATGATAACCCACTTAACAAATCCAAAAGTTATGCTTGTTCTTTTATTCAGTTATATAGTATAACAGTGCTCCCTTGCTTCCATCAATCCCTGTGCACTATACCGTGAAAACTCACACTATGCCATCATCACCAAGTGCTTCCCCATCCAAACACACACTCTCCGTGTTCCTAGACCAGCACTGGTCTATAGCAAGCTTGTTTGAATCAGATTTGATATCACCATCATGTATAGCTCATAAATGTGCCAGCAGGAGTACAGGCAAACATAAACCTTAAAGGACAACTGAAGTGAAAAGAATATGGAGGCTGCCGTTTTTATTTACATGTAGCCTCCCTGGCGTTCTGATTCCCCAGGATTTCCGTGCAAAAAGTGGTTCAATTAATTTCCAATAATTTTCATCCTTTTTTTTTTCCAATCAATTTTTTAAAAATATTTAATTCAATACAGGTTATTGTATTGAATTCAACTTAAAAAAAAATGTTTGCAGTGAGATGTTGACGCTGTGTGACCCTGGTGTCATCAACGCCGATCGGCGGGGGACATGTCATCGCTGAGGGAGAAGCAAAATCCGTACACGGACATGGAAGACGGCACTGGGGAAGCTATCAGAGGTACGTGACGAGGGATCAGCACGCCAATGGTGAGCATAAGACCCAGATGTGAAGGCAGGTGTATAGGGAGCCACATGTAGCCAGGTGTCAGGGTAGCCAGGAGTGTAGCCAGATGTCAGGGTAGCCAGGAGTGTAGCCAGATGTCAGTGTAGCCAGATGTCAGGGTAGCCAGATGTCAGGGTAGCCAGATGTCAGGAGTGTAGCCAGATGTCAGGGTAGCCAGATGTCAGGAGTGTAGCCAGATGTCAGGGTAGCCAGGAGTGGGTGCGGGTGGGGGATCCCCCTTCTGTGCGGGGTATTTTGGGCTGGGGGATCCCCCTCTGCGGGTGGGGGGATCCCCCTTCTGTGCGGGGTATTTTGGGCTGGGGGATCCCCCTCTGCGGGTGGGGGGATCCCCCTTCTGTGCGGCGTGCGGGTGGCCTCTACCCCTCCCCCCCCATCCTCGCTTCCCCCCCCCCATCCTCGCTTCCCCCCCCCCTTCCCTTTCTAAGCCCTTTGAGCAAATAGACCTACTCACCCAGGGGCCCTCTCCAGCGCAGCACTTCTTCCTCCATCGCAAAGTCCCGTCTGTTTACAGTTACATTACCAAGTCTCGTGAAAGGCTGTCTGTCATTTTGTGCATTTACTGATGAAAAGCTGTCTCTTATGTGCATTTACTGGTGAAAGGCTGTCTGTCATTTTGTGCATTTACTGATGAAAAGCTGTCTCTTATGTGCATTTACTGGTGAAAGACTGTCATTTTGTGCATTTACTTGTGAAAAGCTGTCTCTTATGTGCATTTACAGGTGACATATTGTACGGCTCTCACTGAAGTTCATTTTAAAATATGTTGTGTTTATGGCTCTCTCACCCAAAAAGGTTCCCTACCCCTGCTCTAACTGGACAATCAGATTGGTCACACAGCTAAGAACACCATAGATGATGATATACATAGAGGTAAATCTAGAGAGCATTCCTCTTACTAGTTCCATTTAGAGAGCGTGCAAACAAAAATCAGGCAGCGCACAACCCTGAATGGATACAGAAGTTTACCAGAAGTTTGAAATAGCGTTTAAAGAAAATAATGTGAAACAATAACAGGCTACTTCACTGAGCCTGGTTACATTGAACGTTGTGTTGTCCTATTTCTGTGGGGGAGGGGATTCTAAATGGCTCCCTTAAATGCTGCTGTAAATGTTGAATTTAGGTCAACTTTAAAGCTTAACAGAAAAAAAATTATACATTTCTCTCACAAGCTGCAGGTCATAGAGACGGAAGCTTGATTTAAAAAGCAATAGCTTTTCATGTTCCACTAGTTTTGTGTTTATGGCTAAATAGCTGCTTGTTTCATTTTCTAATGTGGAACAAGCTGTATATTCTGCATATTTGTAGAGAACATGATTTTTCAAGATAAACAGGGTGAGACAGATTCAAAATACAGGTACAAATAGACCTGCTAAGAAAGTTTATGTCTGTGCATGTAGGTGAGGAGCTATGGTGACACCTGGTGTTGATGTTACAAACTGCATAGCGTATGGCTTATAACAGCCTTTATTGTTGTGTTATTATTAGCATTAGGATTATTATACTTTTATATTTGTATATTGTGGATGTCTTTCACATTGAATTACAGAGTGAATAGTTATGTCACTAACTGCCCCTCAGAGGCGTTCACAGTCTCATTCCTATCACAGTCATAGTCTAATGTCCTTACAATATATAGTCTACTCTAAGGTCTTGAGGGGAACCAATAAATTGATCGGTATGTTTTTGAATTGCTTGATGAAAATAGAATGAACTGCTTTTGTCAGATACCTTTAGGAGGGATTGTCAGCCACAAAATCAAATTTACCCACTGCAATGTGTTCATTATGCAGCCTAGAATCTCATCCCTACATTGCAAGCACTCCAATCTATTCAGAAATGTTTGTGTGGTAATAAATATTATCTCAGTCAGCCAGGCTCTATTCTCTTGCCATCGCTGAGGAGAAAGCTTGTCATCTCCCCTCCCACATTGCTGTTCCTCACTAAATGGCTGAGAGCACTTCAGTGTGAAGCTGCTGGGCTGAAATCTAATGCTGTGCTCACACATTTACAGGCAAGCTAGCTATAACACTGCAGATTGGAGGAGAAAAAAAGAGTAAAGGAGGAAATTACATCAGGATTGGCTTCAGTTCAGAGGGAATCCAAGATGGCAAATGCAGGAACAGAATTCGCTTTATTTACTACATTAAATGCACTGAAATCAAAATGTGGACAATGCAATACATCTGTTACATACAGTAAGTAGAAAAAGTGGTTATCTACTTATATACAGTGGGTTGCAAAAGTATTCGGCCCCCTTGAAGTTTTCCACATTTTGTCATATTACTGCCACAAACATGAATCAATTTTATTGGAATTCCACATGAAAGACCAACACAAAGGGGCTTGATTCAGAAAAGGGTGCTAAGTGTTAGCACGCCAGTGAAAAGCTACTTTGCATGTGTTAACATGCTTTGCATGTGCTAAGTAGTTAGCACAAGCAAACTACTTAGCACCGTAGTTAGCACATGTAAACTACTTAGCACCGTAGTTAGCACATGTAAACTACTTAGCACCCTAGTTTTTTTTAAAAAAATCGGTGTTTATTCAACAAAGAAAAGGAACATATGACAGAATATGCAGTGTAGCAGTGCACCTCCTAACTTTTCCAACAGTAGCTTCAGCATCAATTATCACTGTGGAAGATGAGAGGTATTGTTAACAATAATATAATGATCGTCACATAAAATATAGAGCTCAGATTGAATTAAAATTTCCAAATATTCTATCTTTTACAAGATCATAATTAGCAAGACCAGGGGTATCTAACCATGGGGCTTAGCACCCTAGTTAGCACGGTGCTAAGTAGTAGTTTGCATGTGCTAACTACGGTGCTAAGTAGTTTGCATGTGCTAACTACGGTGCTAAGTTTGCATGTGCTAACTACGGTGCTAAGTAGTTTGTATGTGCTAACTACTTAGCACCCTAGTTAGCACGCCCAAAGCCTTTAGGCGTGCTAACTGGGTTAGCACAGTTTACTGAATCGAGCCCAAAGTGGTGTACACATGAGAAGTGGAATGAAAATCATACATGATTCCAAACATTTTTTACAAATAAATAACTGCAAAGTGGTGTGTGCATAATTATTCAGCCCCCTTTGATCTGGGTGCAGTCAGTTGCCTATAGACATTGCCTGATGAGTGCTAATGACTAAATAGAGTGCACCTGTGTGTAATCTAATGTCAGTACAAATACAGCTGCTCTGTGAGGGCCTCAGAGGTTGTCTAAGAGAATATTGGGAGCAACAACACCGTGAAGTACAAAGAACACACAAGACAGGTCCAAGACAAGTCAGGGATCAAGTTATTGAGAAATTTAAAGCAGGCTTAGGCTACAAAAAGATTTCCAAAGCCTTGAACATCCCAAGGAGCACTGTTCAAGCGATCATTCAGAAATGGAAGGAGTATGGCACAACTGTAAAGCTACCAAGACAAGGCCATCCACCTAAACTCACAGGCCGAACAAGGAGAGCGCTTATCAGAAATGCAGTCAAGAGGCCCATGGTGACTCTGGACGAGCTGCAGAGATCTACAGCTCAGGTGAGAGACTCTGTCCATAGGACAACTATTAGTCATGCACTGTACAAAGTTGGCCTTTATGGAAGAGTGGCAAGAAGAATCAGAATCAGAATCAGAATCAATTTATTTTCGCCAAGTAAGTTTGCACCTACAAGGAATTTGTCTTGGCAGTTGCTTAACAAACACAAACAAAAAACAATACAAGGACAGACAGTGTGAATATTACAAGTTAAGGACATTATAAGTATAGTGGCAGTAAGCAATGTGAGAATTGTTCATGTTTAGTTCTGTGCTGATTACTTTCAGTCCTAGCAGCTCTAACGTGGTTCAGCATTAAGTATGGCTACCGCTTGAGGAAAAAAACTGTTCCTGTGTCTGGAGGTTTTGGTAGCGATTGACCGGAATCTTACTCCTGAAGGCATGCGCTGGAAGATGGAGTGAGCTGGGTGAGAGGGGTCAGAGGCAATTTTGGTCGCTCTCTTTCTGCACCTGCTAGTGTAAAGATCCTGCAGGGAAGGTAAGCTACAGCCAATTATCCTTTCCGCTGATCGGATGATGCGCTGCAGCCTCCCCTTTTCTAATGCTGAGCAGGAGCTGAACCATACAGTCATGGATGATGTTATGGTGGATTCGATGATTGCAGTGTAGAACTGCACCATTAGCTTTTGAGGTAGGCCAAACTTTTTCAGCTGCCGCAGATGGTACATTCTCTGTTGTGCTTTCTTGACAATAGTGGCAGTGTTGTTGTCCCATTTTAAGTCGTTTGAGATCGTGGACCCAAGAAACTTGAATGACTCTACTTGGGTTATTGTGGATCCATTTATGGTTAAGGGGAGGTGCTGGGGGGGAGATCTCCTAAAATCTATTATCATCTCCATGGTTTTGAGAGCATTTAGTTCTAAGTTGTTGCTGCTGCACCAGGAGGAAAGCTGTCCCACCACATGCCTGTATGCAGACTCATCCCCGTTTTGAATGAGACCAACAACTGTTGTGTCGTCTGCAAACTTCAGAACCTTAACAGATGGATCTGTGGAGATGCAGTCATTGGTGTAAAGTGAGTACAGCAGTGGGGAAAGTACACAGCCCTGGGGTGCACCAGTACTGACTGTCAGAGAGCTTGATGTGAGTTTACCAAGTCTAACACGCTGTCTTCTGTCGGTTAAGAAGTCGGTTATCCATTTGCAGAGGGATTCAGGTATGTGTAGCTGGGAGAGCTTGCTGTGCAGCAGTGATGGAATTATGGTATTAAATGCAGAGCTGAAATCTATAAATAAAATCCTGGTGTAGGTTCCTGGGTTATCTAAATGCTGTAGTGCATAATGCATACACATGTTCACGGCATCGTCTGCGGATCTGTTAGGTCTGTAGGCAAATTGCAAAGAGTCCAGCAGGGGATCTGTGATGGATTTCAGATGAGTCATTATCAGTTTTTCAAATGCTTTCATGACCAGTGATGTCAGGGCAACAGGCCTGTAATCATTTAAACATGTAGGTTTTGTTTTTTTTTGAATTGGTACAATAGTTGCGCATTTAAAACAGGCAGGAACAATTGAGAGTTCTAGAGATGCTTTGAATATGTCTGTAAATACAGGCGCTAATTGGTCGGCACAGAGATTCAAGCATTTCGCAGACACAGCGTCTGGTCCCATTGCTTTCCTGGTGTTTTGTTTTTTAAAGAGTCTATTTACATCTGATTGGCATATTGTTAGAGCATGCACATCTGGGGACAGGTTAGCAGATTGTGTCTGGCCTCCTGTGTTGTGTAGTTGCTGAGGCACCGCAGGGGGTGGAGACATTGGCTGGCAGGAAGAGTGTTCAGTTTGCCTGTGGCAGAGATGCAAATTGACTTGTTGTGTTTGGCTTTTGTTAGTAGTGTCAAACCTGCAATAAAATGTATTCAGTTCATCTGCAAGCTGCAGGTTATGTAGTGAGGGGGGAGGAGATTTCTTCCTGTAGCTGGTAATTTCATGTAGAGATTTCCATATTGTGGATGAGTCTGCGTTAGAAAAATTTTCCTCAAGTTTTTGAGAATAATCTTTTTTTGCGGCGGTAATGGCTCTCTGCAGTTTGTATTTCGCAGCTTTGTAGAGGACTTTATCGCCTGTACGATATGCCCTTTCTTTATCGAGGCGCAGCTTCCTAAGATGTGATGTGAACCAGGGTTTATCGTTATTGTACCTGGTGCACTTTTTTGTGGGGATGCAGGACTCTTCACAAAAGGTAATATATGATGTCACAGCGTCAGTGTATTCATTTAGGTCACTGGAGGATTCTTTAAATAAATTCCAGTCAGTTAAATCAAAGCAGCTCTGCAGTTTTTCTACAGCTTCACTAGTCCATTTCTTAACTGTGGTCACTACAGGTTTGGCAGTTTTTAGTCTTTGGATGTATGTTGGGATAAGCTGTATAACAGCATGATCAGAGTTCCCCAAAGCTGCCCTGCTGACAGAGTAATACGAGTCCTTAGTCGTAGTGTAACAGTGATCAAGTGTCTTACCTTCTCTAGTTGCGCTTGTGACATGTTGCCTGTATTTGGGGAGTTCTTTGGAAAGATTAGCACTGTTGAAATCCCCTAGTATGATAAAAAAAGAATCTGGGTACTCCCTTTCCACCTCAGTGATTTGATCTGCGAGATCTTGGAGCGCAGGCTGCATACATGTTTGTGGAGGGATGTACACAGCAGCCAAAATAAATGAAGAAAACTCACGGGGTGAATAATAGGGTTTGCAGTTTATGAAGAGTGTTTCCAGCCCAGCCGAGCATGTCCTCTTAATAACTGTAACATCCGTGCACCACCTATCATTAATATAGAAACAGAGTCCTCCACCTTTGGTTTTGCCAGAAGTAAGTGGGTCCCGGTCAGATCTGTAGAGTGTAAATCCATTAATCGGCAGAGCGTTGTCTGGAATAAGCTCAGATAGCCAAGTTTCTGTGAAGCAAATAGCCGCAGAGAGATAAAAGTCCTTCTTTGTTCTGATCAGTAGTTGAAGCTCATCTAGTTTGTTGCATATGGACCTGACATTAGAGAGTATGATTCCAGGTAGTGGAGAGCGCAGTCCTCTGCGTCGAAAGCGAGTCTGGATCCCGGAGCGTTTCCCTCTTCTTCTAAGCCTCACTGCCTGGTTCAGCACTGTAGCTCCACTGGTCAGAATCCCCAGAAGATCAAGAGTAGATGAAATATCCAGGGGTAGATTATATTTAGCTAAGTTCCGAATGCTCAGTAGTTGTTCACTGGTGAAGGTTATCCGGGTTGGGTTGCACAAGGCAATGTTGAAAAACAAAAATACATAAAACAAACATAGAAAGACAGAGCAAGCTGCCGAGGCTGCCATCTCCAGGCGCCTGTCACAGTTTAAATAATCATTGTTAACAGAAAGCATAAGAAAGCATTGTTAACAGAAAGGCATTGTTAACAGAAAGCATAAGAAGTCCCGTTTGCAGTTTGCCACAAGCCAAGTGGGGGACACAGCAACCATGTGGAAGAAGGTGCTTTGGTCAGATGAGACCAAAATGGAACTTTTTGGCCAAAATGCAAAACGCTATGTGTGACAGAAAAGTAACACTGCACATCACTCTGAACACACCATCCCCACTGTCAAATATGGTGGTGGCAGCATCATGCTCGGGGGGTGCATCTCTTCAGCAGGGACAGGGAAGCTGGTCAGAGTTGATGGGAAGATGGATGGAGCCAAATAAAGGGCAAACTTGGAAGAAAACCTCTTGGAGACTGCAAAAGACTTGAGACTGGGGCGGAGGTTCACCTTCCAGCAGGACAATGACCCTAAACATAAAGCCAGGGCAACAATGGAATGGTTTAAAACAAAGCATATCTATGTGTTAGAATGGCCCAGTCAAAGTCCAGATCTAAATCCAATCGATAATCTGTGGCAAGGTCTGAAAACTGCTGTTCACAAACGCTGTCCATCTAATCTGACTGAGCTGGAGCTGTTTTGCAAAAAGAATGGGCAAGGATTTCAGTCTCTAGATGTGCAAAGCTGCTAGAGACATACCCTAAAAGACTGGCAGCTGTAATTGCAGCAAAAGGTGGTTCTACAAAGTATTGACTCAGGGGGCTGAATAATTATGCACACCCCACTTTGCAGTTATTTATTTGTAAAAATGTTTGGAATGATGTATGATTTTCGATCCACTTCTCACATGTACACCACTTTGTATTGGTCTTTCATGTGGAATTCCAATAAAATTGATGCATGTTTGTGGCAGTAATGTGACAAAATGCAAAAAACTTCAAGGGGGCCGAATACTTTTGCAACCTACTGTATGCGTTTTTTTCCCTAGCATAATATGGCTAACCCTGCTGCTTTAATGGAGGCAGTTGTTAACATGCATTTAAAGGAAAAGTGCACTTCTAACTATACTTGAGCAGTGTTAGCCTTATGTGTGTTAATTCCCTTAAGGTAAATATATCCCAGTACTTATATGGAGAAATGTAATTGTGCCCCGACTCTGTTGCTGTTCACAGCATAGTTGATGTCTGCTAAATCCTACTCCTTGCTGCTAGTAGAGGTCACTGTTTGATGCACAGGAGACTAGCTATAAACATAGTTCTTTATGTCTGCAGGGCTATAATTTCTACCTGCAAAAATATTTGGAATCAGTAATACTGTATAAACCTTTCTTTTCTGTATTTACATTGTTTTTCCTCAGAAAGGTGCTGTTGCAAAACTTAATTTAGCAGTTTTTACTAATCAATTTAAGCAGACATCAGAAGAGCAGGACAAGGGTCGATATTTTTGTCCACATTTTTCAATTTACTTTACAAAAAGGACAGGTAGAGTGCTGTTCAAATATCAGTTTAAACTTGAAATACTAAGTTGTGCAGCTGAAAACTGTAATGAAGGTAACTCAATGTCTCCATTGTGGAAACCCACATCCCAAAAACAACTAATTAGACTGCCTACTTGATCCGGTTGCTGACATGTGATTGGTTTGTTTCATAAATGCCTCATCTTTCCCACTGTTTTCATTTCTGGAATTCCCTGTCCCTCAGTTTTTGAAACTCTGTCAGTGATAGAAACTTTGGGGTGTATGCAATAATCTGCATTAAGCATAATAATGTGCAGAATAACATTGCATGCAATGCACTACGCTCTACTCATGCCTAAAACTTTACACTTTTACAGTAATTCTGCGTAAAAGAAGTTTAGTGCATACACCCCCTTGTCCCTTGGTACTGATATTTCTACCTCCTAAACATTTAGATCTCTTCATTTTAATGAATATTACCCAGTTTATGTCCAGATTACATGAAAAGAAGTCTCTGCACTTACAACCTACACCTTACACCTTCCTACAAAAGCTTAGATAACACTGTTTATTTATTTCTGACCTGATAACATCTCTACAAAGTTCTAAAAGAATGACTGCAAACTCCTGTCCTCCTCCCAGGGAATTCAATGGCAGAGTTATTTAGTAAACAAGTTTAAAATACACAGTCCAGGAGCAGACATTATCAGATTGTATACATTACGTAATTCTTACATCTAATACATTAGCAAAACAAATGAACTGTTAAAATAAACAGTAGAGATAGACAAATAAAATGTAGAATAGAGCCATTATCCATTAAATTTGGCCCTCAAGTGGTTTCCTCACTTTGCATTATGGTTGGCCCACTCTAGACACCAGGGAAGCTATATTGGAGGTGAAGCCCTAGAACACCTGGGAAGCCATATGGGGGGTGGGAGAGGGGGTAAAGCATTAAACACCAGGGAACTGTATAGGGGAGGGACTTGGGCCTCCTGGGAACTTTATAAGGGATGGAGGTGACCAGTAGACATTGAGGTTAGCCTGCGACTAGGTCCTAGTGTATAATTTCAGTCCACTTTGTGTTTGCGTTTGACACCCCTGCCTTATAGCTATAATGTATGAAAGTGGATAAATTGTGTATTTTTTTCAATGTTTCCCTTATTTTCCTTTTAAAATGCATAGAGAATAAGGCAATTACTAAAAACAAATATCAGCCACAAAAAGCCTAATTTGTCCTGAAAAAAACAATATATAGATCATTTAGTTGTGATAATTAGTGATAAAGTTATAGCCAAAGTAATCAGAGCTGAGCTGAACTGTGAAAATGACTAGGGTAGGCAAGTGGTTAATCATTACATAGATGGGTCAGAAATTCACTGTGGGCTGTGCATACAAGATCTCAGATGCCCAGATTGCTTACATATCTCCATCTTTTGTCATCTCATCAAGTTGTGTATGAAAATATTAGAATTCTACCAAAACATAAATAAATGTATTTTTGATAATATGAGTTGATCCGTTTCTTTAGGTCCCAAACTATGTTTACTTGGTATATTTACCTAGTTATTTGCACCACCTAGGCCCTTGCATAGTTTTTTAAGCATTTAATACATTTAAGTTTACTGACTTATATGTATTATTAAAATGTGCATGTGTTGTTGTTTATAAAATCAAACCATAACAATCAATTTACCGTACACGTGTAAAGGTTTATTGCCTCATTATTTTCTTCCTGGCTGGTGCCTGTGACACCCGGTTTGTATCATTGTTTGGGATTTGGTTAGGTAGACTATATTATCTCAGGCTATTTTGCCCAATTTCTCATGGTGACACCACTGCTAGCCTCTCGCCATTATCCTTATCATTTAAGAGACGCAATTGTCCACATTGAGTGAAGATATGTGCACCCCCACTCTTGATTACCATCTGCCAAATGATACCAGAATTACAATGGTTGCTCACCTGGTGCCATATAGTTCATATGATGCCTAGGGCGTCATTCTGCCTTGAAGGTGGATCTCCTCTATATATAAGCTTGGCATGCCATGTACCAGCACGGGTCCTTCCTCTGACAGCTGCCTGGGATGGGATTACCATGTACATGGCATTGCGATGATGTTAATTTGGCATATGTGGAAGGAGGTGGCAATGGTATATTTGGGTAGGGGGGGCATTCGGTAGATGGAATTCCAAACTCCCTTTGCCTTGAAGAAGCCACTGCTAAAGTCATCTGGCATATAATTTCCCACTTTGTATCAGGCTCAGAGGACAGCTGCTGTGGATAAATGTTCAGTTTACCATAAGCAAGCACTGTGGCCCGAGCCCTTTGATGCATTGTGTTTATATATTTCCAACTCTATATCTGCTGCCTTGATGTATTTACTAATATTTCTGCTATGCCGCTATCTGCTGTTGTACAGTATCCGCATGGAAACTATACAACCAACTGCTGATGGTCATGTATTAAGACTGCGGCTGGCTTAACACTTCCTTGCATGGTTTGATGACCTTGGCGTGCATTATTCATTGGCTTTTTTTGCAACACAGGAGGATATCTGATAGAAGACCTAAAGCAAAGTAACATAAAAGCACTATCTAGAGGTACTGGTGATTTATGCCTTGCTTGCTGATCATGAACTGCATCTTCCTCTGAATAACCGTTTGAACCACTCATGGTATGGATTTAGTGTGAATCCCTGTGAATCTAGATATCACATAACATCTAATCGGCATACTGGGCAAGCAATCTCTTGTGAGTCAGGGTGATTTATAAGTGGTTTTACATCAGTAGCATCAGGAGGACTTAAAACACACATATATTACAGAGCAACATCAACACTTTACATGGGATCTTAGGGATTTATTTTTCTAAAGAATGAACACTGTCCCTTCAATGGCAAAAAAAATGTTCCAACGGTGTCAAGCTTGTTCTCCTCTTGAAAGATCTAATCTGAATGCTTGTTCAGGGTCTATGGCTAAAAGTATTAGAGGCAGAGGATGAGCAGGGCTGCCAGGCAATTTGCATTTTTTTAAAAGGTAATACATATGGTCTCCATATCCATTTCATTTCAGTTGTGCTTTAACCACTTGCCGACCGCGTCACGCCAATGGGAGTGGCCGCAGCGGCAGCCCCAGGACCAGCTAACGCCGATTGGCGTAAAGTCATTGGGGCTCGCAGTGCAGGAGATCGCGTGCAGGCTGCGCACATCTCCTGTTAGTGGGCGGAGCAGAGCTCCACCTTCAGTCTCCGCTCGGGAGACTGTTAGACAGCGGAATCGTCATCTAATTACATTGTACAGCGCTGCAATTGCAGCAGCGCTGTACAAGGGACAGCCATGTGACACGGCTGTCCCCATGGGACACTAGAGAGCGATCGGCTGTCATAGGCAGGAGCCTATGACAGCCGATCGCTGTTATTGGCTGGCTGTGGGGTGGGAGGGAGGGAGGGAAAAGAGCGACAAAAAAATAGGCAGATTTATAAAAAAAAACCACAATATTCATACGAAACAAACAAGCAAACACTGGGGGGGGGGGGCGATCAGACCCCACCAACAGAGAGCTCTGTTGGTGGGGAGAAAATGGGGGAGGAATCACTGGTGTGCTGTGTTGTGCGGTCCTGCAGCTTGGCCTTAAAGCTGCAGTGGCCTTTTTTTTTACAAAAATAGCCTGGTCTTTAGGGGGGGTAAAGCCCCACGGTCCTCAAGAGGTTAACGTGACCCTGTGAAATAAAGCAAACTTGTGGAAACAATATATAGGTTGCCTTTTTATGATTACTCCATGTTTAACGTCAAAGTATTTCTGACATAACCATTTACATTTCACTTTTCTTGGTTTCCTTTTTTTTTCAATGTGCTTAAAGGGCCACTAACGTGAAAATCGTAAATTTTAAAATACATGTAAACACATACAATAAGAAGCACATTTCTTCCATAGTAAAATGAGCCATAAATTACTTTTCTCCTATGTTTCTGTCACTTATAGTAGGTAGTAGAAATCTGACAGAACTGGCAGGTTTTGGACTAGTCCATCTTCTTATGGGGGATTCTCAGGGTTCTGTTTAGTTTCAAAAGCACTTAGTGAATGGCAGTTGCTCTGTCCAACTGCCAAAACAGTGTGCAGCGAGCAGGGAGTCTGGCCAGCATCAATGTATAAATCCTTTTCGGGGAATGTCTTTATAAAGAATAAAAGCCTTGCTGAGAATCCCCCTTGAGGAGATAGACTAGTCAAAAACCTGTCGGTTGTGTCGGATTTCTACTACCTACTGTAAGTGACAGCAACATAGGAGAAAAGTAATTTATGGCTCATTTTACTCTGGAAAAAAACATACTTATTTGTATATGTTTAAATCTATTTTACATTTTACATTTTTTCATGATAGTGGTCCTTTAAATAGCTGAATGAATGTACCAGTTTAGTAGATGGTAATAGGGACTTGCCTGGTATCTGTTTTCTTATTTGAAGTCTGTAGATTTTCTAATTGATGTTTTCAGTCTGTCATGATGTATAGGAAGCACCACGTAGCCTGTACTCTGCCTTTTCCTTCCTCAGTGTAAGTGGGAAGGTCTTTTGGTTCCCTAGCTCTGCCTTGACCAAGGTAGAGCTAGACCTGTTAAATTCAGAGATTGCTGATAATAAAATTGAATACAGCCAGCTTGCTTTGGGAGCCATTTGCATGAACCAGAAGTTTGTACCCGTTCAAGACAGTGTAAAAGCAGGGAAGCTTCCTAAGTTTTTGTGCGACAAGGAGGACTTCAAGCTCGGCATAATTTTCTTCTGGGCACCTAGCCAAACAGCTGGGCCCACTTGAGACGCATCACACACTGACCTGTTTGGGAAATGCAACTATTAACTACTTCCCGACCGCCGTATAGACAAATGGCGGCCGGGAAGCTGACGCCGCAAGGACCGCCGTATAGACAAAATGCGGCGGTCCTTGTATGGGCGTGGGCGGAGCGATCGCGTCATCCGTGACGCGATCCTCCGCCGGGAGTCGGAAGCCTGGCATTTTGCCTCTGCTCGCCGGCCACTTAGCAGAGCCGGCGAGCGGAGGAATCCGTAACAATGGCCAATCAGAATGTATAAGGCACTTTGTTAAGTAAACAAAGTGCCTTATACGTGCTTCCTCCTCGCCTCGTGGTCTCATTGTTGCAGAGACCACTAGCGAGGAGGAAGCACTTTGTGAGTATACAGCACACACGTTTTTTTTTGCCTACAGCCCCCCTGATCTCCCACCCCAGGCCTCATACCCCCCCTGATCACCCCAGCAGACCCCTGCCAGCACCCTTGCACCCCTTTAAAAACCCCAACCCCCCCACCTATCACTAACTTTAAACGCTATCCCCTGCGTTAGGTCCCTAACTGCCTCCTAGTCACCCCTGATCCCCCCCCCCTACCTTTAGATCACCCCCAGACTCCATCCCAGACTACCCCCCTGTATACTGTATACATCTGTATACAGCTACCTTACCCTCTGATCCCCCTCTGATCCCCCTCTGATCACCTGTCTATCACCTGTCCATCACCCCTTGGCACCCCCACCCATCAGAGCAGACCCTAACTGCCCCGCGGGGGTAACCGATCACCTGCCCAGGCCCTCGATTGCCCTCATACCCCCCTTCTGATTACATCCCCTGCTCTTTGTTTACATCTGTCCTCCCCAGCAATCACTAACTGATCTCCGATCAGTAACCCCCTGTGTCTGCCTCTCATCAGATCAGGACTCAGTTTGCCCCGTGCAGGCTCCTGATCAACCCCCCACTCCCTCAAATCGCCCTCAGACCCCCCCCCTAATCACCGTCCAAGTGCATTGTTTTTGACTGTGCTGCGCTTGTATTCGATTGTGCTGCGCTTGTATTTGATTGGGCTGCGATTGTATTTGATTGTCCCGTGATCTGCTTCGATTGTCCCGTGATTGTTTGATTGCCTGAGACCCCACTTCCCACCACACCCAACCCCACCCTCCCCCCCCCCCCCCACCACACCCAACCCCACCCTCCCCCCACCACCTCCAACCACCACCTTCCGAGTGCATCAGATTTGCTTGTGCTGTGATTGGAGTCGATTGTGCTGTAATTGTATTTGATTGTCCCGTGATCGGCTTCGATTGCCCCGTGATTGTTTGATTGCCTGAGACCCCACTTCCCGCCACACCCAATCCCACCCTCCCCCCATCACCTTCCGAGTGCATCAGATTTGATTGGGCTGTGATTGGAGTCGATTGTGCTGTAATTGTATTTGATTGTCCCGTGATCGGCTTCGATTGCCCCGTGATTGTTTGATTGCCTGAGACCCCACTTCCCGCCACACCCAATCCCACCCTCCCCCCATCACCTTCCGAGTGCATCAGATCTGCTTGTGCTGTGATTGGAGTCGATTGTGCTGTAATTGGATTTGATTGTCCCGTGATTGTTTGATTGCCTCTGAGACCCCACTTCCCACCAACCCCAATACCTCTCAAATACTCCCTTTTTGCTAGGTAGGTGCTCTTTTTTTCTGGGTAGTCTCGGAGGAAAACCCCATAAATTTAGCAATCCAAAATGGCAAGAAGGGGGCTTTCCGATGACGAGGTATACAGGTATATGGACCAGTCGGATGAGTTCTTTTGGGAAGAATCATCCGTCGAATCTTCCGGGTCCAATTTTGAACCTGTAGAAAGCAGTGGTTCCCTGACCGATACTGATGACGAGGCTATGGTCCCGGCTACAGCCAGGCGTACCAGACCCCAAGTCGTTAGACCGCAGGTGGCGCAGGATCCGCCTCAAGGGCAGCAGGGTGGTGCTAGCGCTGTTGATAGTTTTCTTGGTGAGGCAGGCACCAGCAGCGCAGCATCTCCTGGACTTAGTGCCAGTGCTTCCGTAGACCCTGACGAAGTGGTGAGCGTCAGCATGGAAGTGGAAACTGGTACGGTGGCAAGTGCAGTAGTACCCCCGTCGCAGCCACCAAGAAGAAGACGGGCCCGTAGTACCCATAGACTCCCAGAGGTGCTGGCACAACCAGATTGGCAATCCCCTGATTCCGCCGCACCTGTAGTGCCCCCTTTCACCGCCCAGTCTGGAGTCCAGGTGGCGACAGCTCATCTAGGAACGGCCCTAGACTTTTTGCAGCTGTTCATCACCCAGGTTCTCCTGGACTTAATTGTGGTTGAGACCAATCGTAAAGCCACACAATTCATCACCGAGCACCCGGAGAGCATGTATGCCCAGCCTTTCGGGTGGAAACCAGTCCAAGTTTCCGACATTAAAATCTTTTTGGCCCTTATCCTTCACTTGGGACTAATGAAACAAAATGTATTGCGGTCGTATTGGTCTACGAACCCAGTACATCATGTTCCCTTGTACCCTGCTGCCATGTCCAGGACACGATTTGAGTCCATCCTGCGCTTCCTGCACTTCAACGACGACGAAACCTGTCTTGAAAGGGGAGACCCTGCTTATGACCGGCTCCACAAAATTCGGCCCCTCATAGACCACCTGTCCTCAACATTTGCAGATGCTTATATCCCTGAACAGAACATCTGCGTAGACGAGTCCCTCTTACGCTTTACCGGGCGCCTTGGCATCAAACAGTACATCCCAAGCAAGCGCGCCCGGTATGGGGTGAAACTGTATAAGCTCTGTGAAAGGGCCACAGGCTATACATGTCGTTTTAGGGTCTATGAGGGAAAAGACTCAAAATTGGAGCTGGTCGGATGCCCTGACTACCTGGGGAGCAGTGGAAAGGTTGTGTGGGACTTGGTGTCACCCTTGTTCCGGAAGGGGTACCATCTTTTTGTGGACAATTATTACACAAGTGTGGCCCTCTTTCAGCACTTAAAGTTAGAAGGAATCCGATGCTGTGGCACTGCGCGGCCTAGTCGCCAGGGCTTCCCCCAACGGCTCGTTACCACCAGACTTCAACGGGGGCAGAGGGCCGCCTTGCGTACTGAAGACCTGCTCGCGGTGAAATGGAAGGACAAGAGGGACGTTTACTTTCTGTCCACCATTCACACAGACACGACTGTCCAAATTCAACGGGCAACTAAGGTCATTGAAAAGCCCCTTGTCGTCCACGAATATAATGTCAACATGGGAGGGGTGGACTTCAATGACCAGAGGTTAGCGCCCTATTTAGTTACCCGGAAAACAAGACGCTGGTATAAGAAAGTGTCTTTTTATCTGATTCAATTGGCAGTTTACAACAGCTTTGTTCTCTACAGTAAGGCTGGGAGAACTGGATCTTTCCTCCAATTTCAGGAACAGATCATTCTGGACATCCTGTATCCAGGAGGTGCCAGGCCCCCCCCCCCAGATGCAACTAGCCGACTGCATGGTAGGCATTACGCCTATCAGATTCCGTGTGCCCCAGGTCAACGCATCCGAAGAAAACGTTGTCGTGTCTGCAGCAGGACTGGAAGAAGGAATGACACCAGTTTTTATTGTCCCCGCTGTCCTGACCAGCCTGGCCTATGCGTAGGGCCGTGTTTTGAGAGGTACCACGAGCAGGTACACTATTAGAACCTAGGGAACTCCAGACACAGGAGTAGGCACACACTCAGTGGTCTTTTGCACATTGTCGCAGGGAGAGGAGAGGTAAGCTTGAAGACCAAACGGGTAAGCATAAAAGTGGGAAGAAGGATCGGTTTCCATGCTTGATATTGCTGATCTGTCCTGGATTGGCGATATAAGACGGCATGTTTGAATTTCCCTTGAGTGTGGACACCCCCGGTTTATATGTGATTTGGGCCGATGATGATGCTTTAATGCCACACAGAGTCATCTCTATTGGCAGGCATATTGCTGTATCCTACAGGCATAATGCTGTATACTAAAGTTCTGAGGCCCAGTCACATAAGTTGGTGGCTCACCCTGAGTGCAGGGTGGCACGGGGTGTCTCTCTCCTGAGGTTATCACTGCCATTGATGTGGAGGAAGATCTGCCATTGATGGGGAGCAAGGTATGTTTGCCGTTCATTTTTCCTTTCAGCCCAGAGTGCATTACTTGTATACCCAATATAAGGAGTATAGCAGAAACTCCTAATACTGGCCATACATGTAATGATTGCAGAGACCCTAAAATGCCAGGACAGACTCCACAAATGACCCCATTTTGGAAAGAGGACACCCTAAAGTATTATGTGAGGTGCACAGTGAGTTCATAAAAGATTTAAATTTTTGTCACAAGTTAGCAGAATTTTTTTTTTTATTTTTTTTTAACAAAGTGTCATTTTCCGTTAACTTGTGACAAAAAATAAAATTTTCAATGACCTCACCATTACCCTCATGGAATACCTTGTTGTGTATTCTTTCCAAAATGGGGTCATTTGTGGGGTTTGTTAACTGTCCTGGCAAGTGGGCGGGGTGCTAAATTGTGAGCACCCCTGTAAAGCCTAAAGGTACTCATTGGACTCTGGGCCCCTTAGAGCAGTTAGGGTGCAAAAAAGTGCCACACATGTGGTATCGCCGTACTCGGGAGAAGTAGTACAATGTGTTTTGGGGTGAATTTTTACACATACCCATGCTGGGTGGGAGAAATATCTCTGTAAATGGACAATTGTGTGTAAAAAAATCAAAAGATTGTCATTTACAGAGGTATTTCTCCCACCCAGCATGGGTATGTGTAAAAATACACCCCAAAACGCATTGTACTACTTCTCCCGAGTACGGCGATACCACATGTGTGGCACTTTTTTGCACCCTAACTGCGGTAAAGGGCCCAAAGTCCAATGAGCACCTTTAGGATTTCACAGGTCATTTTGCGGAATTTGATTTCCAGACTCCTCCTCACGGCTTAGGGCCCCTAAAATGCCAGGGCAGTATAGGAACCCCACAAATGACCCCATTTTAGAAAGAAGACACCCCAAGGTATTCCGTTAGGAGTATGGTGAGTTCATAGAAGATTTTATTTTTTGTCGAAAGTTAGCGGAAAATAGATTTTTAATGTTTTTTTCACAAAGTGTCATTTTCCACTAACTTGTGACAAAAAATAAAATCTTCTATGAACTCACCATACTCCTAACGGAATACCTTGGGGTGTCTTCTTTCTAAAATGGGGTCATTTGTGGGGTTCCTATACTGCCCTGGCATTTTAGGGGCCCTAAACCGTGAGGAGTAGTCTGGAAATCAAATTCCGCAAAATGACCTGTGAAAGCCTAAAGGTGCTCATTGGACTTTGGGCCCTTTAGCGCAGTTAGGGTGCAAAAAAGTGCCACACATGTGGTATCGCCGTACTCGGGAGAAGTAGTACAATGTGTTTTGGGGTGAATTTTTACACATACCCATGCTGGGTGGGAGAAATATCTCTGTAAATGGACAATTGTGTGTAAAAAAATCAAAAGATTGTCATTTACAGAGGTATTTCTCCCACCCAGCATGGGTATGTGTAAAAATACACCCCAAAACACATTGTACTACTTCTCCCGAGTACGGCGATACCACATGTGTGGCACTTTTTTGCACCCTAACTGCGCTAAAGGGCCCAAAGTCCAATGAGCACCTTTAGGATTTCACAGGTCATTTTGCGGAATTTGATTTCCAGACTCCTCCTCACGGCTTAGGGCCCCTAAAATGCCAGGGCAGTATAGGAACCCCACAAATGACCCCATTTTAGAAAGAAGACACCCCAAGGTATTCCGTTAGGAGTATGGTGAGTTCATAGAAGATTTTATTTTTTGTCGAAAGTTAGCGGAAAATAGATTTTTAATGTTTTTTTCACAAAGTGTCATTTTCCACTAACTTGTGACAAAAAATAAAATCTTCTATGAACTCACCATACTCCTAACGGAATACCTTGGGGTGTCTTCTTTCTAAAATGGGGTCATTTGTGGGGTTCCTATACTGCCCTGGCATTTTAGGGGCCCTAAACCGTGAGGAGTAGTCTGGAAATCAAATTCCGCAAAATGACCTGTGAAATCCTAAAGGTACTCATTGGACTTTGGGCCCCTTAGCGTACTTGGGGTGCAAAAAAGTGCCACACATGTGGTACCGCCGTACTCGGGAGAAGTAGTATAATGTGTTTTGGGGTGTATTTTTACACATACCCATGCTGGGTGGGAGAAATAACTCTGTAAATGGACAATTGTGTGTAAAAAAAATCAAAACATTGTCATTTACAGAGATATTTCTCCCACCCAGCATGGGTATGTGTAAAAATACACCCCAAAACACATTATACTACTTCTCCTGAGTACGGCAATACCACATGTGTGGCACTTTTTTGCAGCCTAACTGCGCTAAGGGGCCCAAAGTCCAATGAGCACCTTTAGGCTTTACAGGGGTGCTTACAATTTAGCACCCCCCAAAATGTCAGGACAGTAAACACACCCCACAAATGACCCCATTTTGGAAAGTAGACCCTTCAAGGTATTCAGAGAGGGGCATGGTGAGTCCGTGGCAGATTTCATTTTTTTTTGTCGCAAGTTAGAAGAAATGGAAACTTTTTTTTTTTTTTTTTTTTTCTCACAAAGTGTCATTTTCCGCTTACTTGTGACAAAAAATAATATCTTCTATGAACTCACTATGCCTCTCAGTGAATACTTTGGGATGTCTTCTTTCCAAAATGGGGTCATTTGGGGGGTATTTATACTATCCTGGAATTCTAGCCTCTCATGAAACATGACAGGGGGTCAGAAAAGTCATAGATGCTTGAAAATGGGAAAATTCACTTTTGGCACCATAGTTTGTAAACGCTATAACTTTTACCCAAACCAATAAATATACACTGAATGGGTTTTTTTTTATCAAAAACATGTTTGTCCACATTTTTCGCGCTGCATGTATACAGAAATTTTACTTTATTTGAAAAATGTCAGCACAGAAAGTTAAAAAAATCATTTTTTTGCCAAAATTCATGTCTTTTTTGATGAATATAATAAAAAGTAAAAATCGCAGGAGCAATCAAATAGCATCAAAAGAAAGCTTTATTAGTGACAAGAAAAGGAGCCAAAATTCATTTAGGTGGTAGGTTGTATGAGCGAGCAATAAACCGTGAAAGCTGCAGTGGTCTGAATGGAAAAAAAGTGGCCGGTCCTTAAGGGGTAGAAAGCCCTAGGTCCTCAAGTGGTTAAACTGGTGTCCAGGCCTATGAAAGGAAGGGGCAGAGCTCAGTTTTGGACTGTAAGCGCTCAGCTGCGGAGACACATAAAATGGTCCTGCACTCTAGCACTTGTTATACACTTAAAAGCCTCAGAAGAAGCTCAGATTACAGTGAAATGGTCGTCAGGCCGTGAACCCAACCCCCCCCCCCCCCATTCCCGGCACCCACTGCCACGATCTGGCTGGCACCCCTGCACATGCCACGATAAGTATTGCATCTACTTCACATCTATGTTGGATTTGTATATGCATATGTACATTCAATGGCAATAAATGTACCAGTAGTGCCAAGCTTGTTCTTTTCCTCTGGATTCATTGATTGTATACCATTGTATACCAATGCTATTCCTATGCATTTAGCATGTTTAACATTTGGGACTCCACACTTAGCCTATTGTTCCTCTCACTGCAACATGTGCAATTGAATTGAGATCTGAGTAGTTTCCTTCAGCTTGAGGTTTATGTAATTCTCAGACTGGCAGAGTAATATATTAATAGTTAATTACATACAAATTATAATGAGGTACATTTTTTTATCAATAACAGTTATCACACTGTGGCTGATCTTTTAGAGCAGAGATGAAATTCAGACTTCAGTTCTACTTTAAAATGGTTTTAATAATTTTTATAGATTCAGCGCCTCCTTACCTAGTTATATTAACTTGCCCACCTTCAGTGGATAAGTGGGGTTTTTAACTCATACACTCCTCTCTACACAGGGTTAGTAAGGTGGTTTTATAGTTTTGGATGATAATTGTATGTTGGTGCTTTATAAATAAAGCATAATAAAGAATATGATTGTTCTAAACAACTGCTGTTCTGGAAGTAAAAGTAAAGCCAATGTAGCCATTTTACAAAAAGAAAAAATATTGTATTTAGGATTAAGCCACAGAAAATCACATAAACTGCCTTGTTAACAGTGTTGTTATTTAACAGTGTTTACAGCAGGGTTTGGGTTGAAAGTCATTTCTTTGTCCCACAGAATTTGTTACCTCCACCTTTTATTGAATTTCAATTAAACTAAATTGACTGCGGCATTCAGAAAAGCATAGTTCATGATGTGATTATGTTTTGCTTCCACCCTCTTTGCTGTCAAAGTATATAAAGTGGTTTCATTTAATCATCCTTAGAAACAGTCATTGCCTGCATCTTGAAAACACAGCCTGGCAAACAAAATAATTATTAATCTGGAAAAGGAAAGCATTTTCAGGTATCACAACAACTTCAGGTGCTGATTGTTCTTACTGGCAGACACCTAGAAAAAGTTTAAGCTGAATATTATCATAATTGAGTCCTTTCCTGATTTGACTGCACTTAGTCAGCTATGATGGAATACAGGAATAGTCTATTCCAGGGGTGGGCAAACTACGACCCGTAGACCATTTCATCAGGGCTGCATTGTGTCTCCCCCCAGGAGCTGAAATGGCTTGCGGCATCCAACGGATATCACGCCAGTTCACCAGCCGAAACGTACCTGTTCCAGACTGGTGAACTGCGTGAGCCTGTATGCAGAAGGCCTATGGTAAAATGGCATCTGGAGCTCAACACTGAAGATTATTTGTGTCTCTAGTGCTGGGCTCTGGCGGCCATTTTCCTGTAGCCCCTCTCTGCCTTGATGGCACGGGAAATTTGCAGCCCGAAGATTGATCTCCCCAATGCGAGAAGGAACTGGGGAACCGCTGCACATTGTTACTTTTCTGGGGAACTGCTGTGCATTATGTGAATGTTCTGTGGAAATGCGCATTATGTGATATGTCTGGGTAACGCTGCACATTATGTGACTTGTCTGGGGAAACGCTGTGCATTATGTGACTTTTCTGGGGTAGCGCTGCGCATTATGTGACTTTTCTGGCAAAACGCTGTGCATTATGTGAATGTCCTGTGGATACGCTGCACATTATGTGACTTTTCTCGGATACGCTGCGCATTATGTGATTTTTCTAGGGAAACACTGCGCATTATGTTAATTTTCTGGGGAAAGGCTGCACATTATGTGACTTTTCTGGGGAAACGCTGCTACATTATATGAATGTTCTGTGGATACGGTGCGCATTATGTGAATTTGCTGGGGAAATGCTGCACATTATGCAACTTTTCTGGGGAAATGCTGCTACATTGTGTGAATGTTCTGGGGATACGCTGCGCATTATGTGACTTTTCTGGGGAAACGCTGCTACATTATGTGAATTTTCTGGGGAAACGCTGCGCATTATGTGACTTTTCTGGGGAAACGTTTCGCATGATGTGACTTTTCTAGGGAAACGCTGCACATCATGTGAATTTTCTGGGGAAATGCTGCACATTATGTGAATGTTCTGTGGATACGCTGCACATTATATGAATTCTCTGGGGAAATGCTATGTGATATTTCTGGGGAAACGCTGCGCATTATGTGACTTTTCTGTGGAAACATTGCGCATTATGTGACTTTTCTGGGGAAATGCTGTGCATTATGTGACTTTTCTGTGAAAAAGCTGCGCATTATGTGACTTTGCTAGGGAAATGCTGTGCATAATGTGACTTCTGGGGAAATGCTGCGCATTATGTGATTTTTCTGGGGAAATGCTGTACATTATGTGATTTTTCTGGGGAAACGCTGCACATTATGTGATTTTTCTGGGGAAACGCTGCACATTATGTGATTTTTCTTGGGAAACGCTGCACATTATGTGATTTTTCTTGGGAAACACTGTGCATTATGTGACTTTTCTGGGGAAACACTGTGCATTGTGTGAATCTTCTGGGGAAACGCTGCGCATTATGGGACTTTTCTGGGGAAACGCTGCGCATTATGTGAATTTTCTGGGGAAATGCTTGCTGCATGGGGGGTTGCCTGCTTTCCCTGGGCCACCAAAGAAGTCTGGCTGGCCATGTGCTTTTTGTAGGTGGAGGAGAACATTGTCTAATTACCTTTAGGGTCACTTTGTGTTTTCAAGGAAAATTTGGGAGCACATTCTTTGTGTTACACTGTTACATTACAGTTAGCTCCACCCACACCCTGTCATGGCCACACCCACTCATATTCTGGTCTGGCCCTTTGGTCACTTTTGAGAACCTGATGTGGCATTCAAAAAGTTTGCCCACCCCTGGTCGTTTATTTATTATCAAAGGCTAAAGCCTTAGAAATTTGACAGCCTATGTGATCATTGGTTATGATTTTTCTAACATTCTTATAGCCATTCGCCATCTTCTGCACCCATCAAATTTCAAGTCAATAGAGAAAACAACATTGATGACCCTGTCCAGTTTGTTTTATGATCATCATATCTGCAAAACTGCCATTGTTTAGTTCTGTTTATTGCAAGATACAGAGGCAATTGAGCCATCCTAGTTTTGCTAATTTTTCAGCAGCTTTTGATACAGCTTACCATGAAATATTGTTTAAAGGACACATCTGAGCACCATTAAAAAAATTCACTTACCTGGGGCTTCCTCCAGCCCCTGCCAGTCATCCGGTGCCCTCGCCGCAGCTCTGTTCTCCGCCGGTGGCCCAGGGTCCTCTCTGGTACAAGATGCCCACTACGGTTCGTTGTGTGCCTGCACAGTACAGTCCGGATGACGTCAGTGCGACTCAGTGAGCCGCATGGTGAAGCACAAGCAGATGCCGACCTGGCGATGTCGGCATCTGCGCCAGAGCACACTGGGAGCCACCAGAGCTGCAGCGAGCGAGGGCACAGTACGGCTGCAAGGGGCTGGAGGAAGCCCGAGGTAAGCAGATTTTTTATTTCTATCGTAAATGAAGTCTCCTTTTCAAGACTGGCCTAATGACAGCTCTACACAATGCAAACCCTGGTTATTAAATTAGACTGTTACTGATACACTGCATCTCATGCTATCTCAGATAACAACAAAATAGACTATGGTCCACCCCAAAACCTTTGGGAGCAGGACCTTTAGTCATGCAGCCTTCTCTATTTATGGAGTTTCTTACCCAATTCACGTACATTTAGGAAACCTCCATCCCTGGAAATGTTGAAATCCAGACAGAAACCCAACATGAGTCATGAGGACAGGTTTGAGAAACACTGATGAACCCAGAGCAGGATCATCCACCAGGCAACCTAAGCAGGTGCTTTGGGATCAGTGGGCTTCCAAGGGTCCCACCTGCCTCCTTTTTCGACCTCTCTCCACTTCAGCCTACCAAAAGGATCACAAGGGGGCTCAAAACTACTGCTTTGCCTAGGGCCTCATAACATCTTAATCCATCTCTGGTTGTAGCCCTTTCCTCTTTCTCAAGAAACCCAGTTTCAGTTACTAAACTGAGATATGTTGAACACTTACGGGATAAAATCACTTTATAAACGTTGTTATTGTTTATCTGCTGTTTCACATGAGAAGTAACTCTCACATTGTGTTAAGAGTTACACTTGCTTATTCCCTTACTGAATAGTACAAAATTCAGTTAACAGTGTACCTTAAAAATAATCACATTACCGTAGACTATGTGCAGTATCCCGGAATTAAGAACGATTGACTCTAATTTGAGGTGATTAAAAGCATTTTAAATTTCCATAACCCTTATTGCTCGCCCGCAGGATCATCAGACAGCAAGAGATTAAAAGTAAACTACATAAAGCATTGCTTACATTTACTGTGTATTGATTCTGGCTGATTTCTCTGCAACTTGTTATACTTTGTTTTGTGAAGAACCTTCCTATCACAGAGAGGCCAAATAGGAAGATTTATCTTTTGGACACTTTATAAACACCATCCACACAGTCAAAGTAGAAACAGAAATACAAAGGACTGACATCACAAGGTAATAGGTTAATAGCCATAAACAAACTAAGGTCTCATTCATCACAATAGTGAACATACATTCTGTCCAGGGCTTTCTGGGGCTTTCTGGATGTGAAATTAATCAAAATAACACTTTCATATTATCATTATTATTCGTTATTCATAAATGACAGGATATTTAATTGCCTTGTGCAATGCACAGAAAAGCACACATGAGATTTGCAATGCAGCGTAATTTGTAATAAACAAAGTCATTTGAGAGTTTGGAAATTGCAATGCTTGTGTTTATGGGCACAGTGTGATGAAGATAAGTAGAAACTGCATGCAAAACAAATTCAATTACCATGAAAATTTGTATTGCACAGCACTGAAGTTGAACAAGGGTGCACGTTTAAACAAAAAAATGTTTTTATTATTATTATTGATTTATGTAGCGGCAGAATCTTTCGTGGCCCTGCACAACAGACTACAGGGTATAGCAATACAAAATAAAGCAATACAACAGTTAACAATACAAGACAAAGGGGTATTACAGCTGATGCAATGAACAAATTAACTGCAGATCTCTACATAGGGATGGGAGCAGGGGCATATCTGGGTAATATAGAGCCTATGGCAAACACTGGAATTGCGCCCCTAACCCCCCTTCCCCTGATCAGAGCCCCCTACTACTCTAAATACAGCATCCTATCTCACGTACATGTGTTATGATTGCCTGTGTTGTTTGACTTGGGATATTGCTGATGTTACTTTTTGGGAAATATCTCTAATTATTCCCTCTTTGTCCTCTTTTCTAACACTAAGCCAAGTGAGCCCTACAAACGTAAGTTAAGTAGCCATGTTCCCCAGATAACAGAATTAATCTGATTCGAGGTCTGAGTGACGGGATCAGGCATGGTGCCACAGCACAGGGCAGGCATGAGCCATGTCTACACCCCTCTAGATACGACTCTGGATGGGAGATATGTGTGCATGATACACAGCACTGAGAGACAGAAGGGGAAAGAGAGCCCTGGCCAAAAGGCCTTACAGAATAATGTCAAAGATAGGCCAAAAAAGGTTTACTGATACCTGACATTCAAATCTATATATATAATAGAGTAAGTGCCTCAACCTTCAAACAAGAAGAAGAAGTAGCGCCCTGCCCCCAGGGCCGGTCCAAGCAAGAAGAAGGGGCTGGTCCAAGCAAGAAGAAGAAGTAGTGTCATATCAAACCAAGGGCAAAGAGGGATAATTTGCATATTCAGTAGCAGTGCATTGTGCGTAGCCACAAATGTTCACTTATAGCGGAATTATTGCAGATTTGCTTCTGTTTTAAGAAGGAAAATTACAGCAAGCTTTGCTTTTTTTAGTAGGAGGGATTTTTGGTCTCTTTTATTCCCCTATACATTCTTAGAAGTTTGGGTCACCCTGAGCTGCTTGGTTACTCTGTTGTACTGGTCCAAGCCCTATCTCATACAGCTGTATCAATCTCTGCTATGGCTATCATTCATGAAAGTGCTGTTGGCATGGAGAATCAGTGTGGGAAAACACTGTTGATGGTGTTTTAGACTTCTGGCTGCTGATTCATAAAAAAATATTCAGGTGCAGTAGCAGTGCGGAGATTCCCCGATCTAGGCTGGCGGTAGGCTTGCGGAGGCACAGAAGCTGCCGAGTTGATACATTTCTCCGTGTTCCGCTCTATTGCAGTTGCCTGGGAGGTCTCTGTGTCTCCATTTACTTAACAATGTTATCGCCATATCAGAGGGAGTGGTACTTCCCAAACTCACACCGCTTGCGGTGATCTTTATGAATTAACATTTTGCTACATTTTTTATAACAATCACCGCACAAGGCGGTGATTTATCGCTCTGCTCGGTAATGTCAGCTTTTGATGCGGAAGGAGCCTTTATGAATGCAGATTTTGCTACGTGTGCGGGAAAGTCAGCTGTTTTAAGCATTTCCACATGCGGAAATGCTTTATGAATGATAGCCTATGTAGTGATGAGAATCAAAGGTCTGAAATACGCTGTCACATGTGGGTTTGATATGACTGTGTGAAACTTAAAGCTATAGGCTTGCTTGGCTTACTAAGGGTGAAAAGGAATAATTTGCATATTTAGTAGTGGTGCATTGTGGGTAATCACAAATGTTCACTTATAGCTGAGTAATTGCATGTTTCTTTCTGTTTTAGGAAGGCAAATTACAACAAGCTTTGATTTTTTTAGTAGGAGGTCTTTTTGGTCCCTTTTATCCCCCTATACATTACGAGTGGTTTGGGTCACCCTGAGCTGCTTGGTTACTCTGTTGTACTGGTCCAAGCCCTATCTCATTCAGCTGTATCAATCCTTTCCATGTACTGATGAGAACCAAAAGTCTGAAACAGGCTGTCAACATGTGGGTTTGATATGACTGTGTAAAATTGAAAGCTGTATGCTTGCTATACACCAGCGGCGCTGGATGCATGCTTGGCTTACCAAGGGGGAAAAGGGGTCTTTTTTATACTTAGTAGCAGTGCATTGCGGGAAACCACAAATGTTCACTTATAGCTCAATTATTGCAGATTTCCTTCTGTTTTAAAAAGGCAAATTACACTAATACAGTGTGCGGCATTGCAGGAAGTGATGACAGTGGAACGCACGATAGAACACAGAAGAGGTGAGGCATCCCCGCCCGCTGCCTCTTACTAATAGTGGCGGCTGCTACGGTGCTTAAGCAGGAGGGGGAGTGCACATGGGGGACCAAGGTGAGGGGGGGGTTCCTGCTGAGCTTAAGCTGGAGGAGGAGTGCACATGGGGGACCCAGGTGAGGGGGGGTCCAACCCCCCTCCCCACCGCTGTGCCCAATACCCCCTTCCTGCCCTCTACCCTCTTATGCGGCGTATGCTACGCTGCGGGTCGGCTAGTATCCAATATTTGTCAATTAATCTACGCTCTGTGTAGTTTTAGTTTGAGATCTCATGCAGCTGACTAAGGTCTCTCCTCCACATTATTAAAAGATTCCTGACCCAAGGCAAAGCTATCTAAGATAATTGTGGAGGTTCATTCATGCTTCATCTACATACCTCTGTGCATTGTCCTTTTCTCTCTTTGTCCCTGTCCCCATAATCACTAATTGAAGTCAAATTTACAGACAGGAAGCGGCAGGCTTGCTGTGATCTTCACTCCTATCACCCTCCCATTCCCGCTTTTCTCTGCCCTTAACCACTTGCCGACCGCCTACTTCATATTGGCGGCGGCAAAGTGGCAGCCCCAGGACCACGTAACGCAGATTGGCGTCAGGTCCTGGGGCACTCTCTGGCCGGGGATCGCGCGCTGGGATGCGCGCGCATCCGCCGGCAATAGGCTCCGCCCACCCGCGACGTCAACCCGCCGGCCAATCGGAAGCGCCGGCGGGTTGTTAACCCGACGATCGCCGGATAGGAAGCGTATAATACGCTTTGTAATGTTTACAAAGTGTATTATACAGGCTGCCTCCTGCCCTGGTGGTCCCAGTGTCCGAGGGACCACCAGGGCAGGCTGCAGCCACCCTAGTCTGCACCCAAACACACTGATCTGCCCCCCCCCTGCCCCCTGATCGCCCACAGTACCCCTCAGACCCCCCCCCCCCCCCTGCCCACCCCCCAGACCACCGTTTGCACACAATCACCCCCCTAATCACCCATCAATCACTCCCTGTCACTATTTTTTTTTTAGTCCCTAAACTGCCCCCTGCTCCCTCCTGATCACCCCCCCACCCCTCAGATTCTCCCCAGACCCCCCCAGACCCCCCCCCCCCCCTGTGTACTGTATGCATCTATCCCCCCTGATCACCTGTCAATCACCTGTCAATCAGCTGTCAATCACCTGTCAATCACCCGTCAATCACCCCCTGTCACTGCCACCCATCAATCAGCCCCTAACCTGCCCCTTGCGGGCAATCTGATCACCCACCCACACCAATAGATCGCCCGCAGATCCGACATCAGATCACCTCCCAAATCCATTGTTTACATCTATTCTCTCCTCTAAACACCCACTAATTACCCATCAATCACCCATCAAGCACCCCCTATCACCACCTGTAACTTTTACCCATCAGATTAGACCCTTGCGGGCACCCAATCACCCGCCCACACGCTCAGATTGCCCTCAAACCCCCCCTTATCGATTCGCCAGTGCATTATTTACATCCGTTCTTCCCTGTAATAACCCACTGATCACCTGTCAATCACCCCCTGTCACTGCCACCCATCAATCACCCCCTGTCACTGCCACCCATCAATCAGCCCCTAACCTGCCCCTTGCGGGCAATCTGATCACCCACCCACACCAATAGATCGCCCGCAGATCCGACATCAGATCACCTCCCAAATCGATTGTTTACATCTATTCTCTCCTCTAAACACCCACTAATTACCCATCAATCACCCATCAATCACCCCCTATCACCACCTGTCACTGTTACCCATCAGATTAGACCCTTGCGGGCACCCAATCACCCGCCCACACGCTCAGATTGCCCTCAGACCCCCGCTTTATCAATTCGCCAGTGCAATATTTACATCTGTTATTCCCTGTAATAACCCACTGATCACCTGTCAATCACCCATCAATCACCCCCTGTCATTGCCACCCATCAATCACCCCCTGTCACTGCCACCCATCAATAAGCCCCTAACCTGCCCCTTGCGGGCAATCTGATCACCCACCCACACCAATAGATCGCCCGCAGATCCGACATCAGATCACCTCCCAAGTGCAGTGTTTACATCTCTTCTCTCCTCTAAACACCCACTAATTACCCATCAATCACCCCCTATCACCACCTGTCACTGTTACCCATCAGATTAGACCCTAATCTGCCCCTTGCGGGCACCCAATCACCCGCCCACACGCTCAGATTGCCCTCAGACCCCCGCCTTATCAATTCGCCAGTGCAATATTTACATCTGTTATTCCCTGTAATAACCCACTGATCACCTGTCAATCACCCATCAATCACCCCCTGTCACTGCCACCCATCAATCACCCCCTGTCACTGCCACCCATCAATCAGCCCCTAACCTGCCCCTTGCGGGCAATCTGATCACCCACCCACACCAATAGATCGCCCGCAGATCCGACATCAGATCACCTCCCAAGTGCAGTGTTTACATCTCTTCTCTCCTCTAAACACCCACTAATTACCCATCAATCACCCCCTATCACCACCTGTCACTGTTACCCATCAGATTAGACCCTAATCTGCCCCTTGCGGGCACCCAATCACCCGCCCACACCTCAGAACGCCCTCAGACCCCAGCCCTGATCACCTCGCTAGTGCATTGCTTGCATCTATTTCCCCCCTCTAATCACACCTTGAGACACCCATAAATCACCTCCTGTCACCCCCTAGCACACCTACCCATCAGATCAGGCCCTAATTTGCCCCGTGTGGGCTCCTGATCACTCGGCCAAACCCTCAGATCCCCCTCAGACCCCCTTCCGATCACCTCCCCAGTGCATTGATTGCATCTATTTTCCCCTCTAACCGCCCCCTGAGACACCCATCAATCACCTCCTGTCACCCCCCTAGCACTCCTATCCATCAGATCAGGCCCAATACATCCTGTCATCTAAGAGGCCACCCTGCTTATGACCGTTTCCACAAAATTTGCCCCCTCATAGACCACCTGTCATCAAAATTTGCAGATGCTTATACCCCTGAACAGTCATTTTGAGAAATTTGGTTTCCAGACTACTCACAGTTTTGGGCCCGTAAAATGCCAGGGCAGTATAGGAACCCCACAAGTGACCCCATTTTAGAAAGAAGACACCCCAAGGTATTCTGTTAGGTGTATGATGAGTTCATAGAAGATTTTATTTTTTGTCAAAAGTTAGCAGAAATTGGATTTTTATTGTTTTTTTCACAAAGTGTCATTTTTCACTAACTTGTGACAAAAAATAAAATCTTCTATGAACTCACCATACCCCTAACGGAATACCTTGGGGTGTCTTCTTTCTAAAATGGGGTCACTTGTGGGGTTCCTATACTGCCCTGGCATTTTAGGGGCCCTAAACCGTGAGGAGTAGTCTAGAATCCAAATGCCTCAAAATGACCTGTGAATAGGACGTTAGGCCCCTTAGCGCACCTAGGTTGCAAAAAAGTGTCACACATGTGGTATCGCCGTACTCAGAAGAAGTAGTATAATGTGTTTTGGGGTGTATTTTTATACATACCCATGCTGGGTGGGAGAAATCTCTCTGTAAATGGACAATTGTGTGTAAAAAAAATCAAATAATTGTCATTTACAGAGATATTTCTCCCACCTAGCATCTGTATGTGTAAAAATACACCCCAAAACACATTATACTACTTCTCCTGAGTACGGCGGTACCACATGTGTGGCACTTTTTTGCACCCTAAGTGCGCTAAGGGGCCCAAAGTCCAATGAGTACCTTTAGGATTTCACAGGTCATTTTGCGACATTTGGTTTCAAGACTACTCCTCACGGTTTAGGGCCCCTAAAATGCCAGGGCAGTATAGGAACCCCACAAATGACCCCATTTTAGAAAGAAGACACCCCAAGGTATTCCGTTAGGAGTATGGTGAGTTCATAGAAGATTTTATTTTTGTCACAAGTTAGCGGAAAATGACACTTTGTGAAAAAAAACAATTAAAATCAATTTCCGCTAACTTGTGACAAAAAAAAAAAATCTTCTATGAACTCACCATACTCCTAATGGAATACCTTGGGGTGTCTTCTTTCTAAAATGGGGTAATTTGTGGGATTCCTATACTGTCCTGGCAATTTAGGGGCCCTAAACCGTGAGGAGCAGTCTTGAAACGAAATTTCTCAAAATGACCTGTGAAATCCTAAAGGTACTCATTGGACTTTGGGCCCCTTAGCGCAGTTAGGGTGCAAAAAAGTGCCACACATGTGGTATCGCCGTACTCAGGAGAAGTAGTATAATGTGTTTTGGGGTGTATTTTTCCACATACCCATGCTGAGTGGGAGAAATATCTCTATAAATTGACAATTGTGTGTAAAAAAAATAAAAAAATTGTCATTTACGAAGATATTTCTCCCACCCAGCATGGGTATGTGTAAAAATACACCCCAAAACACATTATACTACTTCTCCTGAGTACGGCAATACCACATGTGTGGCACTTTTTTGCAGTCTAACTGCGCTAAGGGGCCCAAAGTCCAATGAGCATCTTTAGGCTTTACAGGGGTGCTTACAATTAGGCACCCCCCAAAATGCCAGGACAGTGAACACACCCCACAAATGACCCCATTTTGGAAAGTAGACACTTCAAGGTATTCAGAGAGGAGCATAGTGAGTCCGTGGCAGATTTCATTTTTTTTTGTCGCAAGTTAGAAGAAATGGAAACTTTTTTTTTTTTTTTTCTGTCACAAAGTGTCATTTTCCGCTAACTTGTGACAAAAAATAAAATCTTCAATGAACTCACCATGCCTCTCACTGAATACTTTGGGATGTCTTCTTTCCAAAATGGGGTCATTTGGGGGGTATTTGTACTATCCTGGAATTTTAGCCCCTCATGAAACCTGACAGGTGCGCAGAAAAGTCAGAGATGCTTGAAAATGGGAAAATTCACTTTTTGCACCATAGTTTGTAAACGCTATAACTTTTACCCAATCCAATAAATATACACTGAATGGGGTTTTTTTTAATCAAAGACATGTAGCAGAATAACTTTCGCGCTCAAATGTATAGGAAATTTTACTTTATTTGAAAAATGTCAGCACAGAAAGTTAAAAAAGTCATTTTTTTTGACAAAATTCATGTCTTTTTTGATGAATATAATAAAAAGTAAAACTCGCAGCAGCAATCAAATAGCACTAAAAGAAAGCTGTATTAGTGACAAGAAAAGGAGGTAAAATTCATTTAGGTGGTAGGTTGTATGACTGAGCAATAAACCGTGAAACTGTACAAGTAATCCTGCGCTCACATGTATCTCCTCCACTCCGTGGTAGTATTATATATAAAAGAAAGAGAAAAACACAAAACATAGCATAATACTGTTTCAATGATCTATATCTTTTATACAGTCCCCAATGCCTTGCATGCACTCCTAATTCCACCAGCGGTCAATTATCATAGGCCTCCACCGTGTGACACCATCTGCCGCACCACAACCAACCGAAAGGACCCTGTGCAGTAAGCACTCAGTCAACCCTGGCAGAACGTGGTACAAACAGGCACCTCCGCAGTGATTACTCCACTCGTAGGGTCTCACAGGTCCTCACCCTCCACTGTGGCTGCCCAAGCACAGACAGCAGTAAAAGCACAGACCCACGAGCTCGAGCCACCTCCTCCTGTGTGTCGGTTATTAACCACCACCACTAGCCTCTCACCTTTCAGGCCGCTGTCCAAATTATAAGACAGCAACCACACTTTAGGTTTTTATCCCCGGCACTCTCCTCAGCGTTTCTTCAGCGGTATAAAAAATCCCAGAATAAAATCCATCCAACCTAATGACTGAAGGAACTCAACATAGTGTAAAACTGTAACATTTATTAAAAGTTAAAAAGTAGTGCACTCACATCTCCCAAGTAAAAACAGCGCAATTCAACAATGTAATCCAGCATGCCGACTCGCCCACGCCTCTAAGCTCCGCCCAACGCGTTTCGTACCTCCGTACTCATCAGGGGCTGGAGGCGTATGGGTAATCGGTGTTTTTATATCCACCATCCTGCTTTGTTGACCTACCAGCGTTATGCCCACCAACAAGATGGCCGCTTGAATGCTTCCGCCCTCAGCATTTCCCAGCAGACTCTCGCTGCTTCCTGTCCCTGCGTAATGTTACCCAATAGAGAGTGTCTACGTCAGACCAGGCGTATCTCTAGTCCCATCACCTGCCTTCAGCAGCAGAGCTCCGGTCCGTCCCACCTCGGACGTCATGAGGTTCCGCCCCCGGCATCATTTCGTAAACATACTAAAAAGGATAAATACGGAATACAAATACAGAATCGGCTCATAGTTAAACACAAAAGAGGAGCCGGTTCTAAAACTGCGTGACTTAGTTATTTTTCATGTGTCCACCAAAGCAAGGTGAAAAGGGGGGGGGGGCAATGGTATAATTAATGTGTAAATATACAGACCCTCGCCTCAAACCCCGACGGACATACCCACTCCATGACAGGCTATACAGATCACATAGTAGCATAACTAATACATAGAACAACTACCTACATATCATCCAGACAACATTGATACATAACAACTCCTAATGGTACAATATATACCTACTAAGTGCGCACAAGGCAGTCATACCGTACCCCGCAGGCATACACTGCATATGCTGCGGGTGAGGGGCGAAGGGGGAGGAGGGAGAAGGGGGGGGGGAAGGGGGAAGGGGAAGGAGGGGGGAAGGGATATGCAATGCACCTGCAGGAAACAGGGGGGAGTTGTACACCCCTACACCTTCCAGTTTAGTCATCTGATATAAAACAATTGAGATCAAACTCAATATTAAGACCCCTTGGATGCATGGTCTGCATTTCAAATATCCATCGTGATTCCAACTTGGATAATTCCCTCATCCTATTACAACCCCTCCATTTCCATGTTAGCTTCTCTATCCCACAGAACCGTAAACCCGTTGGGTCCCTTGCATGTTTCTCAGAAAAATGCTTAGATAAATTATGTGCCTCATTACCCTTTTTAATATTCCTTACATGTTCCCCTATACGTTCCCTCAGTTTCCTTGTTGTCCTACCTATGTATTGGAATCCACATGGACACCAACACAAGTACACCACATGGTGCGTATTACACGTGATACAATCCCTTATTTTATATCCTTTGCCATTACTCCATCCCACAAATTGCTGTCCCCTAAAGCCCTGCGCTTCCCTACATCCCACACAGTCACGGCAGGGAAAAAAACCTTTATTACCCAGTAAGTCTCCCCTATGGACATTTGGGCCATCTATAAAGCTAGGGACTAGTAACTGTTGCAAATTCTGTGCCTTCCTATATATAAAACGTGGTTGTGCTGGTATTTTCGATCCCAAAACATTATCAGCCCTCAATATATTCCAGTGCCTCTTAAACACTCGTTCCACCTCGTCATACCTAGAATTGTAATCCAATAATATGGCATATTCAAAATTGGTCCCATCTTGTGTTCTGCTCCTCCCATTCTGTAACATCTGTCCCCTATCAATACTCTCAGTCGCTTCCCTAATCTGCACTAATTTCTCTCTGTTGCAGCCTTTTTCAATAAACCTGTCAATTAACATGTCTGTCTGCTCCCTAAAGTCAGTGATCTCTGAGCAGTTCCTTCTAATTCTATACATTTGGCCTTTGGGTATATTGGTGAGCCAATTTCTGTGATGGCAGCTGGAGTATGGAATATAGACATTTCTGTCTGTTTTTTTGAAATGTGTCCTCATCTGTAGTCTATCCTGTTTCCTATAGAGATCCAAGTCTAGGAAGCAAATTCTATCTTGGCTGTATTCCGCCGTGAGCCTAATACCTCTATCATTAGAGTTAAGCCAGCGCAAATACTTCTCAAATTCCTCTGCACTATCACCCCAGACAATGCAGAGGTCATCAATGTACCGAAACCAGTTTCTTACTGGGTCGCTCCTATTATGTCTTAGTACCTCTCTTTCCCATTTGTCCATAAAAATATTCGCTACACTGGGGGCGAATTTGGCCCCCATAGCACATCCCGTGATCTGTCTATAATAATCACCCGCATACCAAAAATAATTATGAAACAAAACAAATTCCAAAAGACGTAGAATAAATAGAATTTGCTCCCTTTTGAGAATTCCCTCATCCACCAAGGCATGTTCAACCGCCTGTAACCCTAAGTCATGGGGTATTATTGTGTACAAAGATGCCACGTCAGCGGTCACTAATAGGTCACCCTCTCTTAACCGCAGCTTCTCTACCTCCTGGATCATCTGCTTTGTGTCGTCAATCAAATGTGGTAGTTTTCGTACTATTGGCTGCAAAAATTTGTCAATATACTCCCCCACCCGTTGATTGAGGGATTCTATCCCACTGATTATGGGTCTACCCGGGGGTTTCTCTAAATCTTTATGAATTTTCGGATTTTGGTAGATAACCGGAATTCTTGGGGTGTCAATCATAAGGTATTTAAACTCTGCATCATTAATTATATTGGCCTCCAAACCTCCTCTTAAAATAGTTCTTAATTTATCTGTGTACTTTTTTGTGGGGTCCCCTCTCAGTTTCTCATAAGTTGATACATCGCCAACTATTCTATCTAATTCTTCCACATATTGTTCTTTCCTCATAACGACCACCCCAAGGAATATTAAAAAGGGTAATGAGGCACATAATTTATCTAAGCATTTTTCTGAGAAACATGCAAGGGACCCAACGGGCATGCGCAGTACTTTCACGCCGGCCGCCGTGATGACGCGAGGCGGCCGGCGTGTGACGTAATCCGCGTCATACGCGGAAGCTGCAGCCCGACACTCCACCGAGTGTCGCCCGGGCTGCGGCCTGTCAGCTATACCGGAGCGGGGAGAAGGAGAGGAGCCAGGACGCCGGCGTGGGACCTCCCGACCAGCACTGGGCTGGAGAAAGCCCCTGGTGAGTACAACTTTTCTTTTTTTCGTGAGCTCGGAGTCCCTTTAAGTGGTTAAAACCTAAGCACGTCAAATATTGTGAATGTAGTCCTATGGCTAAGGAGCACAGTATGAGTGCGCACTGGTGAGGAACTACTGAAAACAAGCCACCAAAAGGTTTCTTCATTTGTTATGTGGCTATATTAACATTATCATTCTACTTATAACACTACAATGGTCCACTAGCAACAGAGAAGTCGATTGGCAACTCCAGTGGCTGCCAAGACTGGTAGACCCACTTGTATTGGCCCCTGCCTGCATAAAAGCCTGCATCTTGCTCTTGATAGTGGTTAGTTGCTTGTGCTATAGCTGCTGGGTGCGCTTGGGACTGCTTACTGTTAACAACCCTCGGTTGACCTTTGACTAAGCTTTTGGTTTGCCACCTGTTTTGACCACTGTTTAGCTACACTTCCTGTCTTCTCCCTGGTTTATCCTTCTGGCAGATTGATTTCCGTGTATCACCATTGACTCGACCCTGACCTCAAATGTACCTGACACCTGGATTGCCAGTCATCAGACCTCTGGTATTTACCTCTGGCCTAGTTCCTGAACTTTGTTTGACTTTCTGGTACTTCATTGGTTTCCTCAGCCTGAGATCCTATATCTTGCATGCATAACTCCTGGGGGCAACCAACATCAAGTAGTTGTCTTCAGTGTCCTGTTCAAGTGGTGGCTTGACTGTAGGTGAAAAGTGTGGTGGGGATCGGGAGAGATACAGGATCTGAAGGGAAACCAGTGATTGCCACAAAGTGTTATATTAATTAATATGTACTACAAGCAACACATAGAGTTTACATGGACAAACAAGGGCAATACACATAGCTCAAAACCTTACAGTGCATGCTGTTAAATGTACCTATGGAGAATAAAACAAAAGATATGCAGTTATAGCAAAATACAATAAGAAAGAGAGAGAGCCCTGTCCATGCATTGTCTAAGGAGAAAACAAATTTGTTACTCTTGAACAAAAAGGGTGGACCTTAGACCTTAACTCCAAATGATGTGAAATGTAAATGTTCCTAATTTTATTATTTACTTTAAAAGGTGTACAATAGAATCTCTTGAAGCATTTCAAGTGGGCTACATTATTGTTGCATTCATTCATGTATTACTTTAAAGCATTTTCCCAGCCCTGGTGAGTTAATAAGAGGATGTTTCTTAATTCTTTTGGTTTTAAGATTATTTACTGTCCCATCCAACATATGGATATTTGGGCAGTTTAGTAATGCCAAAGCACTTTAGTCTGTTATCATGAATAGTTAGTTTTCAGTTGAGACTTCTATAGTATGAATGAGATAAGACTTGTGAAATTCCTTGACGAATATACTTGGCATGTATTCAACTGAAATTTTCAATTATTCAGCACAGCCGTGTATCTAATTTGCTTCTCACAAGCGAGAATATACTTTCATGCTAGCAGAGGAGAGAGTGCAACAGATCCTTACACCTGTACCTCTGAAGGAATTCATGTGAATACACCATGTAGAATTTGAGACAAAACAAAGTGAATCTACATCCCCACTACTTAACCTACATATGGAACATTTTATTAAATATATAAATGGAAGACCAATTGTGCATGGCTTTATCCTCCAGGCAAGAGTTCTGCTACTGCTCAGATGTGGATCATACTCATGCATGCAAAGTGTTAGTATGCTGACAGAAGCATTGTGCTGACAGAAGCATGGTTGCAAAAAGGAAAAGGGTCCTGTAAGCAGTGGGGGGGGGGGGGGGTGAGAAGGAGATGAGACCCCTCTGGACTATCCAGAGTCTTCTGTCCACTTTGGTAAGTCTCTAACATTTAGGTTTTTTCCCATGACAGGTTTTCTTTAAAGAAGGAAAGTCTCCTTTGTACAGCTAACTACTATTTTTTTACAATTTTTTTTAACAGAACTTGTTGAGCGGTTGGGAGTCAAGTAGCACATCTGTACAATGATTGTTCCAAAACGGTTATCAAAACAACCATTTATAGTCATTTTGGGTAACAGTTATTCAGCACCTGTACATGGTTTAAAAGTTATATGTCATCCAAGCAAAATTTATCACAAAGCGGACAACAAATGCATCTCTATGACTAGTTAAGCTTGGCTAAATGCAGCCATGATAGAGTTACACCTATCATACGCTCCCAAACGTCTCTTCTTCTGTGGCTTATTTTCACATGCTAATATAAAGGAATAGCAGAGACGAAAGAAAGGGCCAGTGTGATTTAAAAAATGTCTCATGCTCATGAATTCTTCATTACCCAGTCGGCCTAAATATTATTGTTTGTAAGGATTCTTTTAAAACATAATTTCAATGTTAAAAGACATTTTCCAAGCGTGTTTAAAATTTCCCTTTGTCAATATAGCAATTATTTTTTACTGTAGCACCTGCCACGGAATACAAGCAGCAAGCTACACAAAAGGCAATTCTTTATTCCAGAGAAACTGGAACACCGCTTATCCTTCCACGTGCAGAATAAACGCAGCAGATGTGACCATTCTGCTTGTTACAAAAAGAAATATGCTCTACATCATATTTGGGAAGGGACCCATCCGAGGCTGCAAATGTGGCATGTGCTCATGTTAAATCCCGCAATTACCGGCTACAGACGGAAATGTAGGCGCATAGTGGCTACATTGGAATTGTAAAAATTAGCATGTACAATGGGATTAAAAATAGCATCTACATCAGACATGGAAAAAATAGTGGCTGCAACATAGCAGAAGTCTTCTGATGCGAGTGGGCATGTGATTGCAAGTGGCAATGAGGCAGTTTGCTGGGAGCAGTAGTGCACTGGAGTTTGGCTATACTGTGGTGGAACTCTGGGTTTTTAATTACTGGGCTACTGCGTGGGCTTGAATGACTGTATGCTACCAATCTTACTTCCTTAAGTAAGGATACCTGGCCGCATTCCCCTTACCACAGCTGAGGTGCATTCACGATCAAGCCACCAGAGCACTCGGTGGCAGCACAATCTCTGTATTCCATAAGGTTCAGCACACTGAAAAGATACGTGTCAAAAGTCATAACTCTTTTAATGAAAAAACTGAATCCATAAAAAATCATGTGTCAGACAAGGACATGCAACCTGCAATAAATAGGTATCATAGACACCCACATTTCATCAAAATGCCAGCTAGAAGCCTTGGAATAGATAGTCCATGAAGTGATAGAGTCCAAAGTCCACAATACAGCAGATAGTGTGTCTTTGATAGTGGCGCATCTATTCCAAGGCTACCAGCTGGCATTTTGATGGAATGTTGGTGTCTATGATACCTATTTACTGCAGGTTGCTGGTCCTTGTCTGACACATGATTTTTTATGGATTCTGTTTTTTCATTAGAGGAGCTATAATTTTTGCAATGTATTTGTTGAGTGTGCTGATCCTTGTGGAATATACCAATCTTCTGCCCAACATTTTCAGACCAATGCGGCATTCTATTTCGCAATTCAAATACCAGGCGAAGATGAGTAGGGGGACTAGATCTGGAAGAAGCAATAGGGAACTGTTATGAGGAATGGAAATACATTGGACACCAGAAACCTAATCATCTATGGGCCTAAATAGGAAACAATTGTCATTATATAAAGTCTGGCAAGTGTATAAAGTCTCTGATGTGCTTAGGACAGTATCACGTGCAGGTTTGATATTTGGGAATTATTTTACTTGGGTAGGATTTGTCTCCATATTAATAGGTTGGAAGAGGTGAGTTTGTTGACTGGAGAGAACGTGTTTCTACTGGTTTCTTTACCTGCATAAGAGTTGGTGGCAGATGCTTGGCAAATGCTTGGAAGAAGACATGGATGTCCAAAAACTTTATTTCTTTTAAAGAAGTAGAGAAAATGGTACGCACTAATGTCTCTACAATCAGAAAGTTTATTCAGGACATATCCTAATACAGTTGAAAGCACAAGGCTGACATGTTTCGGACCATAGGTCCTTAATCATGGCTATGAATAAACTTTGTGATTGTGGAGACATTAGTGCAGACCATTTTCTCTACTTCGTTTCTGCTGGGTCTGGCTGCCTTGTCCAGCACTGTCCCACAGTCTACAGTGAAGCAGTAAAACCTTGCCTTTTTCTTTTAAAGAGCCATGATGCATGTCTGGAACCCTCTGACATAAAGGCAGCTGTAGTATTGTAAGGATGTGAAGCTGACATCTTGGATCTATAACGTGTTCATATGCATTTCTCAGCCACTACTGACTCATAAAAGCCAACTGAAGTGAGAGAGTTATGGAGGCTGCCATATTTATTTCCTTCTAAACAATACAAATGACCTGCCTCCGCACCAATTGTACCACCTCCTGTCTGTTAAGTATCGCTGTTTTTGTCTTTTACCTTTGAAATTTTATTGGAAGAATTGCATTAAAGGTTGAATTTTTTACTGAAGTAAATCATGGCGAGTAGCGACCAGGCTGTCCTGATCCTCTGCCTCTAGTACTTTTATTCATAGACCCTGAACAAGCATGCAGATCAAATATTTGACTTAAAGTACTACTTAAAGAGAAACCATAACCAAGAATTGAACTTCATCACAATCAGTAGCCGATACGCTCTTTCCCATGAGAAATCTATTCCTTTTCTCAAATGGATTATCAGGGGGCTCTGTATGACTGATTTTGTGGTGAAACCCCTCCCACAGTGTGATGTCAGTGCCTCACAGCACTGAGGTACTGACATCACACTGTGGGAGCCTTGTTGCATTGTGGGAAATAACAGCTGTTTACAACTGCCAAAAAAGCAAGCAGCATCTCCTTCCAGAGACATCACCTGCCAGCAGTAAAAATGTCACCATGTGATAAATGTCTGAATATAAATCAGGGAGAGGAAAGATTTTACAAAGAGCAAACACTGACTAAATCATTCATACATAATTATTGTAAAAATTTAGCACTTTTTTATTACATTATTTTCACTGGAGTTCCTCTTTAACCACTTGCCGACCGCGCACTCATAACGTGCGTCGGCAAAGTGGCAGCTGCAGGACCAGCGACGCAGATCTGCGTCGCCGGCTGCAGGCTAATTAATCAGGAAGCAGCCGCTCGCGCGAGCGGCTGCTTCCTATCAATTCACGGCGGTGATCGCGGCTTGCAGGCTAAGTGTAAACGCAAGCGGAAATAATCCGCTTTGTTTACATTTGTACAACGCTGCTAACAGTAGCAGCGTTGTACCAGATCAGCGATCCCCGGCCAATCAGCGGCCGGGGATCGCTGTCACATGACAGGCAGGAGCCTGTTAGAGGCTGTACAGGACAGATCCGTTCCTGTGCAGCCTCGGATCTCCGGGGAAGGGAGTAGGGAGAGGGAGGGGGGGAATTTCGCCGCGGAGGGGGGCTTTGAGGTGCCCCCCCCCGCAACACCCAGGCAGGCAGGAGCGATCAGACCCCCCCAGCACATCATCCCCCTAGTGGGGAAAAAAGGGGGCGATCTGGTCGCTCTGCCTGGTGTTTGGTCTGTGCTGGGGGCTGCACAGCCCACCCAGCACAGATCAGCTAAAACAGCGCTGGTCCTTAAGGGGGGGGTAAAGGCTGGGTCATCAAGTGGTTAGCTAACTAAGCGGTACTTTAAAGAGAATCTGTATTGTTAAAATCACACAAAAGTAAACATACCAGTGTGTTAGGGGACATCTCCTATTACCCTCTGTCACAATTTCGCCGCTCCCCGCCGCATTAAAAGTAGTCAAAAACAGTTTTAAAAAGTTTGTTTGTAAACAAACAAAATGGCCACCAAAACAGGAAGTAGGTTGATGTACAGTATGTCCACACATAGAAAATACATCCATACACAATCAGGCTGTATACAGCCTTCCTTTTGAATCTCAAGAAATCATTTGTGTGTTTCTTTCCCCCTGCAGCTCACTGAAGAGTTACAAGCTGATTGTTTGTTTCTTCTTGCAGACAGCTCTGCCCGGTTGTCTGTAATTCTGCAGTATGTGACTCATCAGTATGTGAACAGAGGATTTATCCAGCTTGTAAAAGATAAGAGAGCAGAGAAAAGCTGGCTAATGTAAATAACACACACACACACAGGGGAGTGTGCATAGAGGGGGCATGCATAGCAGATCACACTGAAGAGTTGGCAGCCTTCCAGACACAGGACGACAAGTCCGATAGGGGAAAGATAAGCTGATTTATTACAGAGATGGTGATAGTATAAAGTGCTGCAGTAAGCCAGAGCACATTATAATAGGTTTAGGAACCTGTAGGATGGTAGAAAACACAATGACATTTTTGTTACAGAGTCCATTTAAGTTTGACTGCATTTGCCACATGATTGTTTCAGGTGTGGGATTCAGACACTACTTATGCGGGAAAGATCAGCAGGATGCCAGGCAACTTGTATTGTTTAAAAGGAAATAAATATTGCAGCCCCCATATTCCTCTCACTTCAGTTGTCTTTTAAAGCCCAGCTAAATGAAAATGAGACCTCTGCCCTGAGTGTTTCAGTAGCCTGAGATGCTATTTTCCATAGTGCAGAGTATTTGCAGCATCCTTCTCTCCCAGTCACTGATATTATACTGGCTTCTCTGTTGCTTTTTTCTTTTAAGCCAATTTTTGTTGAAGAGGAAGTAAGACAACAAAAACGAAGTTTAACAAGTCACAATTGCAAATACAAAGAAAGGAAAGCAATCACTCTGACAGCAAGTAATATTGTTACAGCAGAAGACAGCAACAATCAATTGACAAAGTCCAAACAGACCACATGGAATCACAAAGAACCAAAGAGTTGGCAAGGAGTCCATCCCCAAAAAGACCCATTGTCAAGTCGTAGGTTCTCTTATAACTATGGGCGATTACATTTAGAATCTCTGTTTCTAAATACCATTTTGTAAAACGGAATGTTGCAATGATCCGATCCTTGATTGATTTAGATAACGTGTCCATAAAACTCTCCCATACCTCAAAGAATTTTTCCATGTAAGTCTCTTTCTTTTGGAATGTTTTAAACCTAAGTTACTGGCTAAGTCCGTAAATGGGTAGAATTGCAAACTGTGCTCAGTGAGCTCTGAGCAGATGGATGGATACCTGGTTAATCCAAACACTGAATAATCTCAGCATCTCAAGTGGATTCTGGAGTTTTTTATAAAATCAGAATTGAGCAGCTTATCATCAATAGCAAAACAGACAAGTGTCTGGGGTAGACATGGAGCTTTTCTCCAGCCTGCTGCATGTAAACAACGGAAGGAGCAGCAGTGTCATGTCTGATATCAATAATGCCGCACAATGAATTACTGGGGATGAGGGAGGATTTAGCATTGTCAAAGGATAAGGGAGGATTTTAAACACATTAGCAAAATGCATTTTAGGAAGTTACGCTTTGAGGACTTTCTCAACTGTTTTTGAACATATTGTTGTCTTTGTTGTTAATTACGTTTCTAGAAGGAAGGCATTCATATCTATGAGAGTCAAGTGCTCGCATTGAACATTTTGAATCTGGTTCCATCTGGTGACGGATACAAAAGCTGTTAGTCTTCATCCTGCTGTTCATTAAATCATTCTTAAATTAACAGCTCATATGGGTTATTATCACCCCAGAGTATAAAATCATCTTAAAAAAAAACAAAAAGGCTCTTAAAATGTAGAACAAAGAAAAACGGAAGTGTCACCAATGGCAAGCAAACATATTCCAGCTGTCAGTCTCTCCGGGGCAGTTTAAGGCCAGGCAAACTGGGCAGTTGTTCTGAGGACACAAACCTCACGAGTCACACTGAGTTACGCTTTAATTTTAATTGTATTTTCTATGTAGTCTTGTGTTTCTGAACTACAAACAGCATTTCCAGCCTTCTTCACAGCTGCAACAAAGGCAATGGAGACCCACAGCCACCAGTCAACTTACCTGCTCCAGATGTTGTATGTAATTCTAACTGTCAGCCTACAGGAACATGATGTGTCCTCCTAGGCCTGTTGTAACCAGCAAAGAAAAGCCAGGCAGTAGTATGCAGGCTGTCATAAGAGAAGAGGCGTAGGTGAGGGGCTGAAGTGAGACTCAGCTGGAGGGCACTACAGAAGAGAATGCCTGCATTATTTTTGGTGTAAGTATCCGCAATGTCCATTGCTGTTACTGAGAATGGAAACAGGAGTTGTTGTGAAAGTCAAAAGGCTAGGCAAGCCCACTCTTTCTACAATCACTGCCTCTTCCTCTACGATCATTTATTGGCAGCAGTTAAAGCAGTTGCCTGCCATTGGGTGCTATTAGCTGCCCACTAGGAGAGGGTTATGTGTGAGAGTAGGGGAAGGTTAGGTCATAGTGAAATATTTACAATATTTCACTATGTCTATAAAAAAATCTGCCACCATCTCAGGGAACCTGAATATTTCACTATGTCAATGAAGTAGCAGAATATCAGTAAATATACTGATATTCTACTATCGCTATTTTATGCGCCCTTAACCACATTTTTTTTCTGGTTTACGTCACGCCCCAGTTAGCATGCAGCATTTTCTAATGTATACCCTATATGTGCACTGCAATATTTCCCTCTCATGGCTTCACTTATGCACCAACTCAGTTCCCAGCATTTTTGTGTTCAGACTTTAGTATTATTATCTTGAAAAACCATTACAGGGTGTAAGTAACAAAATATATGAGACATGCAGAATTTTCTTCATAATCAAGCCAGCTCAATTATACGCAGATAATTAGAAAATAATTTTGTGGATAAAACAGTTTTTTTGTTAAATGATGTTTATTAAACATGTAGGTGTTATGCTATAAAGAGAATGAGCAACGGCATAAACAAGGCAGACCAATTATCCGGCGCATTCATGCAGCGCCAGCAGACAAATATCTATGCACATAACTTGTCTCTCTTTTCTCTGCACTGTTGAACACGCAATTTCATTAAAGGTGTCATTCATCTGTTCCACTGTAATCGGAGGCAGTGCTGTTTCAATGCCAGAACCGTCCCACCAGAAGGACTTCAACACTGACCAACCCAAATGCACTCATTCGTTATTCATTGTTATTGGGCTTGTAGCATGCAGGCTTTGATCTTTCTACTGTCAGATCAGCATATTAATAAGGTGTACTATATACAGATGTACAGTACATGAAGATTTACTCTGCATTCAAAGTCTGAAGCTGTAGTCAGCCTGTCAGAGTTCCTTCAGCAGCTTCCTACAAGACTGAGCCAGCATAATGGTGCTCATTAACAGTGCGATTTTTAGGGAATGTTTGTATTTTCATTCACAAGAAAGATCGTATTTAATCGATTTTCAGCTCTAAATATTCCAACTTGTGATAACCTCTAAATCAGTTACGACCATGTCTATAAAAATTCTGCTATTTCAACAAGAAGGAGAGCCCACTAATCACAGCACCAAACCACTCCAAGATAATTCAATATGTATAAACTTTATTGACAATCGATAACACACTATAAAATCAATTAAAAATCACACAAGGTGATTACAGCGGTACACATGGAGATCACCACAATTAAACACCTCTCCCCACAAGAGGCCTCAAATTAAATGCCAATCACAAATTAAATAAATAAGTGCATCATATCATATCATAAAAAATCCATTGCCATTAGAGTCATTTGTGAATAAATAAGCATAAGGGTATATAAAGAATATTTATATTGCACAATTCCAATTCTTTAGTAGCTAATAAAAATAGTGTGGTCCTTGGAAGACATCCTATAGAGAATGACACAGTGAATAGGGCACTAATCTATGTACACAGTATATTCAGCGCATAGTGACAGGGGGGAGAGAACCCCAAGACCAAAGGATATGGTGCAGTAATGAAGGGCAAGAATGAAGACTTACGTGGCAGAGGCTGGAGTGAGAGGTGGGCACCGCTGTGCGCCTTAATGCATCTCGCGGGCTCTACCCGCTTCAGGAAGAGGCAAACGTAAAAACTGCGTAAAACGCTTTTAAACCCCGCCGGCCAATCAATGCAGCAAAGGACGCCGCCCCCTCCAGACGTGACGCGGCCGCGTCATAACGCAGGAGACGTCGGGTTGCCATAGCAACCCGAACGCCTCTGCGCCGTCTAAATTTTTAAAATATTTTATAGTGTGTTATCGATTGTCAATAAAGTTTATACATATTGAATTATCTTGGAGTGGTTTGGTGCTGTGATTAGTGGGCTCTCCTTCTTGTTGAAATATTTGATGTTCTAAATACCCACTTAGCACACTCCACCTAATTATCATTATACCTTAAATTTATAATTTTGATGGTGCTGTCCAAATCTGTTATGTTTTATAAAAAAATCTGCCACCATCTCAGGGAACCTGAAGTGAGAGTGATATGGAGGCTGCCATTTGTATTGCCTTTTAAACAATGCCAGTTCCCTGACTGTGCAACTGGTCCTTTGTCTCTAATACATTTAGCCTTAGACCCTGAACAGACATGCAGATTAGATGTTTCTGACAAAAAAATTGACAAGATTTGCTGCATGCATGTTTTAGGTGTTGTTTCTATACCAGACAGGTTTAAAAGGAAATAAATATGGCAGCCTCCATATCCCTCTCAGTTCAAGTGTGATTTAAAGGACTACTGTAGGGGGAAAAAGAGTTGAAGTTACCTTGGGCTTCTAATGGTCCCCCGCAGACGTCCTGTGCCCGCACAGCCACTCACCGATGCTCCAGTCCCTGCCTCCGGTTCAGTTCAAGAATTTGCAACTTTAAATTCGGAAAACCACTGAGCCTGTGCAGCCGTGTTCTCGATCCCGCTGACGTCACCAGGAGAGTGCTGCACGGGCACAGATCATACTGGGCCTGCGCAGTACATTCCCGGTGACATCAGCGGTAGCGAGGACGCGTCCGTGCAGGCGCAGTGGTTTTTCGACTTTAAAGTCACAAATTTCAGAAGTGAACCAGAGGCAGGGACTGGAGCATCGGTGAGTGGCTGCACTGGCACAGGACGTCTGTGGGGGACCATTAGAAGCCCCAGGAAGTTCAACTCTTTTTTCCCCTACCCCCCTACAGTACTCATTTAAGTTTCCAGCTGTGATGCTCACTTGCATTTTTTAGGGCCTATTTGCCCAGGTTGCCTTATCTGTTTCCGACTCGGAAAGCCATAGCCTGAATTGCTTAGCCATGCATGGATTCAGGTACAAGCTGTGGGTAACTGCAGCATGCCTTCCAGAACTGCACCACAATGCGATTCGAACGGCAACCCATTGCAGAAATAGGCAGAGTTTCCCTGCTTAACTCGCCTGCAGGGACATGTTGCATTTTTGGGCTGCATTCGGCCTTAGTGGTCATGGGCCCTTAGTGCCCTACACCACCAGTAGCTCTCGTATGCTTATTCTGAAATCTCAGGCTTTCAAAACTGGCACATGCTTACCATGTGACCACAATGCACAGTGATTGGCTGGCCACCACAACTGAGGCAGGCAGACATAATGACAGTTGTTTTTTTTTCCTAAAAGGGACAACAGTGCAGCTTACAGGAGCAGATAGAAATACATTTACAAAAATATCAATATTGAAGCAAAAAAGTAAGGTGAAATGATGCACAAACAGAAAAATACAGTGCAATTTTTTTAATAAAAAACATATCCCTTAAAATCTTTAATAATATATCCCATAAAAACAGAAAAATGGGACGGGGCTACAGTTGGCAAATAATTCATAAATATGCAAATGCATAAATGAGTATGTAGTAAGACACACTACAAAAAGAACCCAAACAAACAAACAATAATACAGTCTGTCAGCTAGTATACCCAAGACAATATCTAATAACAAAATACAATAATCTGGTGAGAGAAGACAGTGCTCAGTCATATAAAGCAATAAATAATGTCATGTGATATGAAAACGTATTCTGAAGGATGGTTCTGTATAGATATGGCGGATACAGCCAATCACTGAGCTGGGCTTCCAATATAATCTACTCAGTGTCACTGGCAAATTTACTGGCCTTTTGTGCATCAGGCCCAAGAACTCTTACATCGCTTCTAAATAAAGCTTCATACACATTCTAGATGGTTCTCGGCCAAGACAGGTAGCGAGGTGGAGTCTGAACAGTGTCAGCTACGAACTGTTGCTAAAGGTGAGTCCCTATCTGGCAACATGCCTAGTGCATGTGTGTGAGGCTGAAAAAGGCACCACAATGACAAAAATGTAATACACCCAGGACACCCAATTTTATGTTAATCATCCTGGTTTCAGCCTCAGAAACACTTTCTATATGTTTGTATTGCTATATATTGGTATGTAACCCTGTCTTTCAAGTAATGTTAAGCCTAGGCTAGTTAGTTGTGCAGCATTCTCCTCCCAGTGCTCTCTGGGAGACCAGTTGTTGTTTCTGCTCAATTCGGAACACACAACAAACAAACATTCTGCTCCTTGACAGCAGTCAAAATTTTGCCCTCTGTAATAAATTTAAGAATGTACAACAGGGAAAGGACAGATTTTACATTGGGCAAACATTGACCAAATCATTATATATATATATATATATATATATATATATATATATATATATATATATTGCAAAATATAAGCAAATCTAATCATTAAAATACACTCAGTAAATTCCTCTTTAAGAAGTACAGCCACGCTGAACTAAAATGTATTCTTTCCAGGGCCGGATTTCTGGAATGGCCACTAAGGCCCAGGCCTTGGGCGCTGCAGCCCAAAGGGGCACCTGAGCATGAAAGACAGATTGCTGCATATGAAATAGGAGGCTGAAAATAGGAGGAGCAGCACATTCACAAATCTCTGTTAAATACAGTAGGTATGACAAAGCAGCAGGGTCCCTTTAAAGAACGTATTGTGTATTATACATTACGCATCAGTTGCTAAACTTTTTTTTCATGCCCTGAAAACTCTTTTGTAAAGTTACATTTTCCAAATTACTATCCCAGAAAAACTTCTTATATGAAAAAATCAATTGTCTGAAGCTAAAATGAACTAATAGCCACTAGCTGGCTTAATATTTTCAGTTTATTACAAACCAGTACGCTGGTGAAGAGACGTAAAAGCGTAAGATTTCTCCTGAGTCTACACACCATTTTTCCCCAGAAGGGCTTTGTGAAATGCCTTAGAATTCTCTGCATTTAATACTGGGAGTTGGGAGTAGCTCAGCCAGTTATTGGCACACAAACCACAGGCAAGACGTGTTTCCTTAGCTTGCCTGTGGGCACTCGAAGATATCACATCCTCTGCTCACCCAGCCAGTGAACAATAAAATTATTTGCCTTGACAATTCCATCTGGCAGCTACTGGGGCTACGTCCTTTTAATAACGAAGACGTACATTTTCAGCTCCATTGGACTGGAGGATGATAAGATGAGGGTGGTCAGGACAAGAGCAATGAAAACTGGTTATTAAATCCTTGATATATTTGGATTTTCTAAAGCTAAATTGCAATACTCGGGTGCACAGGAAGCCTTTGAAACGTTCATGAGGATTTAACTGACAGTCACAGAAAATAAAATTAAATTTAATTATGCACTACGGAAAGTTATGCCTGTGCATTTTATATTTTTAGAATTATTTGTATGTCATGTATTCAAATGAATACATTGTCCCTCTTCCAAAGACAATCATTAAAGGACATCTGAAGTGAGAGGGATATAGTGGGTGCCATTTTTATTTCCTTATATATGTTATGGCCAAAGCCAGACTTGTGGCCAGTTCCCAATTGTCCGGCCATTGAGGGAAGTGGCCCATATATGTGGCCAAGGTCAGGTGTAAGAGAATACATCAGAAAAGTGTTTTCTTCCAAGTGTGCGACTGCAGGCCTATGCCTAACACTAACCTTCACCATGACAACATTTCATCACCCCAGCGGTTCATCACACTGAAATAACACGCACCACCATAAGGCACGAAGTTCTGCCATTACAATTCAACACCAAATGGTGACTTGAAAAATTCAAAACAACATAACCCTACACAGAGAAGCTTCAGCTACATTAAACAGCAGCACGGTGGCATAGTGGTTAGTGTTCTCGCCTTGCAGCGCTGAGTCCTTGGTTCGAATCCCAGCCAGGGAGCCAGCTTGTATATTCTCCCCGTGTTTATATGGGTTTCCGATGAACACTCTGGCTTCTTCCCACAAAAACATACAGATAAGTTAAGTGGCTTTCCTCTAAATTGGCCCTAGACTACAATACATGCACTACATGATACATACATAGTTATATGACTATGGTAGTGATTAGATTGTGAGCCTTTCGGGGGGTGGGGGTGACAAAACAATAAACTCTATACAGTGCTATATAAATACTAAATAATAAACGGCGAGCTAGCATGCTACTTGGTGAACAGGCAGGGATGAGAGGCACCAAGTGTCCTGTCATCCCATAGAAGTATCTACAATGGTTTGTTAGCTATTGGCTATGGATAGACTATGGATAGACAGATATCTTCTGCACGTGTAAGTGCTTTCTGTTTGTCAAGGATTGCAAATACCATGGCAGCACTGTAGTAATGGTGCAAGACACTAGACTTCATGGGCGATGGGAAACAGTTTTCAGAGCTATTTCAGCAATTACACCTGTCTATAACAGAAGCCTGTGCAGTTGCAAGGTATTGCTAGACTGGCACAGTGGCGCAGTTTTCTGGATAACATTAGCAATAATTGCAGGTGAAGATACTATATGTTGCAAGGCCATATTAATATAACTGGTCTGCCTTACTAAGTGAAAAGGAACCGTAAACAGGATGGCAAAGTGCTTCTCCACATATCAATAACAATAGTTGAACTTGACGAAACCTGGCAATAAATAATTAAGCTCTCAAATTTTAAAATATGATGCAGAAGTATTTACCAAACTGCCCAGTGTCACAATTAGTATACTGTTTTAAAGGTGTCAGCAATTGTCCTCCCTTACACTTACACTGTACTAAATCTGGTGTCATAGAAGATACATTGGAAAGCTACCAATGAAATTGCACATCACTTGAATCAATAGAACACTTCACTAGAGCTGCCCCCATTGTGTGGAACTCTCTCCCACTGCCTGTCAGGCTCGCTCCCACCTTCAAAAAAGCACTAAAAACTCACTTCGTTAAGGAGGCCTACATCAACTCAACACTGCCCTAATCCTTTCTGCCAATAACTTCTTGATGCACCCCCTCCTTCATGTCACCAGCCCCTCCCTCTAGATTGTAAGCCTTTGGCAGGGCCCTCTCCCCTTGTGTATCTTACTTGATTGTGTGCACTTTACCCAGAATTTGGAACTGGTAATTTTTACCACCACCACTCCAGTTTATGATCTGGTATGTACTACTATCTGCATTGTGTTGTGTATCTTATTGCTATTACCTGTATTGTTGTATCTATGATTTGTTGCCTGTATTGTTCTGTCACCCCTGTTATCATTGTCTGTAATCCTATTTATTGTACAGTTCTGCGTAATATGCTGGCGCTATATAAATCTAATAAATAATATAATAACATTTCCAAAGATGAAGATATAACAACCTTCTTGAACATACCCAGTCACATAATAAATATGCAGAAGCAGTTTTTTTTTAGGTTTTTTTTTTATATAAATTACAGAAGTCTGTAGTTGTGAATTAGAGGGAAGGAATAATATAGATAGAATATGAATCTTCTTATTTCTATAGTTTCCTGTCAAGGCCTTAGTGTGAGGGGTGCAGGAAGTACTTCTGAGCTTTGGGACCTAGAACACTTCAGCACTTCTTTACCCGCTTCCTCCAGTGATCTAAGAGAACCACCTCAATATCCCCTCTCCTGACATCACTAAGGATGTATGCATGGAGAAGCCCAGGACAGCCGTTGAAGTTTATAATGTTACTAACTTAGTATGTGCTTATGACTACTACTTACTTTAAAAAAAAAAGGAAAAATAAAAAAATCCACTACATTTCAGCCCTGCCACAAAAGGACCTGCTGAGAAGATCATTTCAGTGAGCACAAGGATGTAGATAATTCTGTCCTGCTGATTGAATTAGAATAGGAGACTGGATGCTTTAATAGGAGGGTGATGCTTGAAATCATTGTTCTTCCTCTGTTAAACATGGTTAACTGCACAGAAACATGTGCAGTCATCACAGGCAAGGATATTGCTGCTAAGATTGCACTCAAAATCAACCATTATAAGATCATCAAGAGCTTAAAGGATAGAGGGTCACTTGTGAAGAAGGCTTCAGGGCACCCAGGAAGGTCCAACAAGCACCAGGACTGTCTCCTAAAGAGGATTTTGCTGCAGGATCGGGGTGCCACCAGTGCAGATCTTGCTCGGGAATGGCAGCAAGCAGGTGTGAGTGCATCCTGGTGTCAGGAAGGGCAACAAGAAAGCCACTTCTCTCCAAGAAAAACATTAGAAACAGGCTGATATTCTGCAGAAAAATACAGGGATTGGAGTGCTGAGGACTGGGGTAAAATCATTTTCTCAGATATAGCCCCATTCCAAATGTTTGGGGCATCTGGCAAACCATTGGTCCTGTTTCATACTGACCCACAATTTTGCCTAAGAAAACATCCATCAATAAAGAATGGTACCAAAACATGCTTCAAAAGCAATTTCTTCCAACTATCCAAGAACCATTTGGTGAAGAACAATGCCTTTTCCAGCGTGATGGAGCATTAGGACGAAATGGCTCGGAAAACATTACATTTTGGGTCCACGGTCTAAAAACTGCTCAAACCTTATTCCAATGTAGAACTTGTGGTCAGTCCTCAAGAGGTGGTGAACAAACAAAAACTGACAAATTCTTACAAACTCCAAACATTGATTTTGAAAGAATGAAGTGCCGTCAGACAGTATTTGGTCCAGAAGTCGATTGACAGCATGCCAGAGTGCATTGCATTGGTCTTAAAAAAAAACAACAACATTGCAAATATTGGCTCTGTGCATAAACTTGATGTAATTGTCAATAAAAGCCTTTGAAGCTTATGAAATTCTTGTAATTATACTTCAATACACAGCAGAAACAACTGATAAAATAAAATATGTGGGGAGTGGCCATCTAAATTTGGTAAATTAAGTAAAGAAAATCTTATGTTTTCCAACTTTATTATAAAACAGATGTAGCATGTGTACAGCATGTAATGGAATGCTTTGAATTTGATATAATGTGCATTAGTAATTTATGTGTTTTAGGAATATCTGAATAGTTCTGAGCTCAAACACGGGGACACAAAGGTGGAAAAATCTGCTGCTGCTAAATAATAAAGGTCCCCAAGCAGAGTCAGAGATGTGGAGCCTCTATGGTAACATGCTGGGAGTTGTGATGCATCAATGGGGGGCATGCTGGCTGCTGTGGTGCCTCTATGGGGGCATGCTGGCTGCTGTGGTGCCATGCTGGGTGCTGTGGTGCCTTTATGGGGGTATGCAGGGAGCTGAGGCTATTCTATGGAGGCATGCTGGGAGTTGTGGTGCCTCAGTGGGAGGCCCATGGGAGCATGGGGGTCCACTAGAAGGTCAGGGAATGCTATGGAGGACTGCCAGACAAGCTGGCAGCAGGCCAGCCCCCCAGCAGAAAGCCAGACCAGCCAGCACAGAAGCCAGGTAACTGCCTAGTTATGTTTAAGTGGCACTGCTTATTTCTGTGATATGCTGCATTTAGTTATTTATTTATTTATTGTATTCATGGAGAGGGGGCTCCATCCATTTTTCTGGGCAGACCTACTTAGACTGCTGTTAAGTTCATGTAAATTTAACCCCACCTATGACCACACCCACATTCTGGTGCATGGCCACACCCATTTTTCAGCTGGAGTGCCCAAAAGTGCCCTGGATCTCTTAGGATCCTAGCAACGCCCCTGCCTAATGCAAAGATGACCTTCACACTTCACTAACATATAGTAGCTATGAGATTTCTTCCGGGCACCATGATCACAGATTTGGTGAATGGCATCAGGAGTTTCTGTACTCTGCAAAGTCAGTTTGGCCATATCATATAACAGCGAATAAGCCAACTTTTGATAGCACATTTTAGGTTCTAAATATGTCTGTTGGGGAGTTGTCAGCGCAGCGTATCTGCAGGTGATATAATATTTGTAGGGCACCCTATGCAGGGTGCACTTTGAAAGCATACTGGAAGATCCTAGCTACCTGTCCTTGCTCCTGCTCCCCCACTTGTCTCCTCTGCAGCTTTGTACATACCAGAGATCTAGGCTCACTGCAGAGAACTGAAGTTTTTTTGACCATCAATAATCAATTAGTAATAAATGTGAAACAGGAATTTGTTACGGGCAATTAAAAAACTTTGGTTGGGTATCTCAAATTACTGGACTAGTCTGAATGCCTTATTACACGCAAGGTTCACGTAGACACACAGATAAGGGTTTTCTGCTAAACAAGTCTAGAAGAAACTTATATCTGTAGGTCCAATAGCTAACTTCTGTGAGAGGAAAGTATCAGAGGTGATCAGACAGATTTGATATGATGCAGTGTCAATGTTTCCCCTACAAATAATTAGTAGGTGATGAATAGGATGAATGAAAAGTCTCCCAACAAACTGATCTCTACTGATCCAGGAAACAGAAATAGTGTTAGCCAATAAAAACTGCTAGAGCAGGGCTGTCATACTCTAGTCCTTAACGGCCAAAGTCGTCACACATTCTTGGCACAGCTCACATTAATTGATGGGACTGAATCAGGAAAGGTGTGGCTCATCAAGTAGAACACATTTTTACATTTCTCAGTCCTTCCTAAATACTGGCGAGGATTTTCTTGTAAAAAAAAAAAAAAACACTGGCAAGAATATGTCCATTGAGGAATGGAGTTTGACACCTGTGCACTATATAACAAGCTAGCTGTTTTTGCTGGTTGCTTAAAAAAAGTATTGTGTAATTGATTGCCAGCTAGTGGCTTTCATTTTTTAGCATGTGTAAGTGAAGATTTGTATGTTCGAAGAATGTTCTGCTCATTCTTAAATACGAATAGTTGTGAGAGTCTACTACATGATTCCTGTTCATATCCCTGCCTTCACTTTAAGTATAAATGTGAACATTTTGAGCAATGGGTAAAAGCATATATACTGTATATACTGTATATCTCAGTGTACCAACAGAATTCCTTGATGACTTTTTAAATTATTCCAAATAGAATAACCACCTGTTGACTCTATGACATCTCTAGCCATAATCTGTGTATTTATATATGATTTGACAGTATTATTTATTCATCTCTTTGCAGATCTTTGTAAGATCTCGGACTTTGAAATGGCTACAGAGAAGAGGAATGACTGATGAGCAAAGTCTATGGACATCACTGTACATGGCCACAACATGGGTAAGTATAAGCCTCTGTTTGCAGATATCTGCTCTTCTGGGATTGTTTGACAATCAGCCTCACCAGAAGGATTTCTTTTTGATTTCGGGCTTTAGTGAAATGTTGGGGCTCGCTGTTTGGAATATAAGGAGATAGATGAAACTTTGCTCTGCAAAGTGCATACACTTATCCTGTATGGATTTTGCTGGAGGCTGTGAGATCTATTGTTTCTCTTTTATGTATATACCGTATGTTCTGACAATATTACCTGTCCATCTCTTTGCAGATCATCTTAAAGAAAACCTGAACTGAAAATGAAAAGTCAAAATAAGCATACACAAGTCATACTTACCTTCCATGTAGTCTACTCCTCAGTGGCTTTCTCCTGTCCCGCGTCCTGTTTGTTCACTGTGATCAAGGGAATTTTCCGTCCTCCATTTTGAAAATGGCCATTACCCATAACAGCTTTCTGGTCAGCACACAGTTAAACTGAAACAACGCCCACTTGAGCCATAGGGAACCATGGACATTACCTGGTACATCAGTTTTCCTCTCAGCTATAACTGACAGCAACTGATATTTTATTGACAGCAACTGATATATTTCAGATCTGACAAAATATTGTCAGAACTGGAAGGGATTATTGTCAGAAGAAAATGGTGAGCTTCTGAGAGAAACTGATGGCAAGGTAACTACCGTGTTTCCCCGAAAGTAAAACCTACCCTTAAAGTAAGCCCAGTAGTAATCGAGCAGCATGCCCAAAATATAAGCCCTCCCTGAAAATAAGCCCTAGTGGCAGAGGCAGTCCCGACCCACATCCCGCATCAGCCCCATTTTTAGAAAGTTGCATCCCTGCGCTCGTAGTCAGACCCCCGGCAGCAATTATTCAAAACGCAGATCAGCTGGGATCTGCGGTGAAAGCAGCTACAGATTCAGTGTAACGCGGCTCCTCCGTATACAGGAAGTGGCAGCTCTGTTTACTTACTGCATACGGAAGTACTGTTACAATGAAGCTCTAGCTGACTTCACCGCTGATGTGCGGTTTGAATTACGTTGACTATGAACACTGGGATGCGACTTTCTGAAGGAGGGGAGCCTGCACGAGGTAAAGCAGCCACGGGGGAAGCGGTGGGGGGACTTATGCACGAGTGGGATTTGGGGGTTATCTGGCTATTAAGGGTGTCTGGCCATAAACAAGGGGGCATTTAGCTATCATTAGGGGGGTCTGGCAATACATTAGGGGTCTGTCAAACAAGGGGGGGGGATCTGGCTATACACAAGAGGGGTGGGGGTCTGGCTGTACATTAGGTGGGTCTGGTCTGGCTAAAGGGGGGTTCTGGCCATAAAAAAGGGGATGGGGGATCTGGCCATACACAAGGGGGTTTTTGCTACCCCCACAAAATATAAGACCTCCCTGAAAATAAGCCCTAGCACTTCTTTTGAAGAAAAAAATAATATAAGACAGTGTGTCATTTTTGGGGAAACACGGTATGTAACGTTCATTTGAAGTTACCACATGTGTTTATTTTAAATATTTTTACTCAGCACAGGTTCTCTTTAAGATCTCAGACTTTGGAATGAATACAGAGAAGAAGAATGACTGTGAGCAAAATCTATGGAACATGACAGTACATGACGCCAACATGGGTAAATAGAAGGCTCTGTTTGCAGATATCTGGTCTGAGATAGATGAAACTTTAATCTGTAAAATGCATACATTTATTTTCCATGGATTTTGCTGGAGGCTGTTAGATCTATCATTTCTCTGTTATGATGATCTTCATGTTTTAATACTGAAGACTTAAAAGCACAGGTGTCAAACAGAAGGCCGTGGACTGAATGCAGCCCTCCTCGCCGTTTTATGTGGCCCTCGAGAGCTTCAAATGTGCATCATTGTAAACAGCAAGGACCTGAGCCCACTGATGCAGTTGTGTCCGCTTTTCAGTTAAACATCAGTGTTAGAGATGCTAAAAAGCGGACAGAAGCGGATACAACTGCGTCAGTGGGCTCAGGCCCTAAAAGAACAACAGCACACTGCTGTCCCATCCTGAGTAGCACACCGGTGACAGTGTTTCTGAATGAAACATTGTCAGTTTGAGCTGGACTGCAGCAATAGCCCATGAGACACCCCCCTCCCACCCCCAACAAAATTAGCATGTGGTCCGTCCTGGGGATACAAATCTCTCAACCCCTCATGCGGCTGGTAAAAACGAAACAACCTTCATCCCAACTCCATCTCCCCACATAGAAAAGTAACGCAGCAGAGAAGAGTAATATTTAACTGCTCCAGCGATGCATTGTGTCTCTTCTGTTCTTCCTGGAAGTCACATGCTCTAAGCTGCATACCTCCTTTTCCCGATCACATGACATTCTTTAGGATCCTGAGGTGGTGCAGCATAGCGTGTGTGGCTGTCAGGAAGACCAGGGGAGACCCGCAGCAGAGCTAGAGCAGGTAAATATTAACCTATTTGGGACGGGCGCTACTGGTCCCTTTAAGGACCAGAAGCTTTTTTTCATTCTTTTACTTCCCGATTACTGTGATTGACTCCAGTGAAAACAGCTCCTGACCGTTAGTAGGACAGCTGGGCTGTCACATGACAGACGAGTTTACCTGTTCCTGAAATAGCGATCGGCTCCGGACAATGGTAAGCCGCAGTGTAGAATCTATGCCGCATCACAGTTAGAGAGCCACAGATGCGGCGTAGACTTACCGCGGTCCCGTACCGGTTAAACTTCTCCACTGCATTACTCTGCAGAAGGGGGAAGAGCAGGCCCCCACGGTCACTATAGTTAAGCCACTTAGTTTGAGACAGATCAATAAATGTTAAATCCTGATAAAAAAATGCCCATGACTTCCACTATATGGAGAGGGAAGGTCCACAGCCCTCATTCACCATAGGTAAGTATCAGACTTTGTTTCTCCTGTCTTCAGTTTAAACTTTAACCACTTGCCGACCGCTCACAGCCGATGGGCGGCGGCAAAGTGGACGCCGAAAGGACCGCAATACGTCCAAGGGCGTTGCGTCCTTTCAGCATGCCGGGGGGAGCGATCGCGTCATTGATGACGCGCGCTTCCCCCAGCAACTGACTCCGCCCACCCGCAACGACAACCCACCGGCCGTTCGGAAGCGCCGGCGGGTTGTTAACCCCGCGATCGCCGCATACAAAGTGTATAATACACTTTGTAAAGTATACAAAGTGTATTAAACAGGCTGCCTCCTGCCCTGGTGGTCCCAGTGTCCGAGGGACCACCAGGGCAGGCTGCAGCCACCCTAGTCTGCACCCAAACACACTGATCTGCCCCCCCCTGCCCCCTGATCGCCCACAGCACCCCTCAGACCCCCCCTGCCCACCCCCCAGACCACTGTTTGCACCCAATCACCCCCCTAATCACCCATCAATCACTCCCTGTCACTTTCTGTCAACACTATTTTTTTTATCCCTAAACTGCCCCCTGGGGACTCCTGATCACCCCCACCCCTCAGATTCTCCCCAGCCCCCCCCCCCTGTTTACTGTATGCATCTATCCCCCCTGATCACCTGTCAATTACCTGTCAATCACCTGTCAGTCCCCCATCAATCACCCCCTGTCACTGCCACCCATCAATCAGCCCCTAACCTGCCCCTTGTGGGCAATCTGATCACCCACCCACACCATCAGAACGCCCGCAAACCCGCCGTCAGATCACCTCCCAAGTGCATTGTTTACATCTGTTCTCTCCTCTAAACACCCACTAATTACCCATCAATCACCCATCAATCACCCGCTATCACCACCTGTCACTGTTACCTATCAGATCAGACCCTAATCTGCCCCTTGCGGGCACCCAATCACCCGCCCACACGCTCAGATTGCCCTCAGACCCCCCCTTATCAATTCGCCAGTGCATTATTTACATCTGTTCTTCCCTGTAATAACCCACTGATCACCTGTCAATCACCTATCACCCATCAATCACCCCCTGTCACTGCCACCCATCAATAAGCCCCTAACCTGCCCCTTGCAGGCAATCTGATCACCCACCCATACCATCAGATCGCCCACAGACCCGTCGTCAGATCACCTCCCAAGTGCATTGTTTACATCTGTTCTCTTCTCTAAACACCCACTAATTACCCATCAATCACCCCCTATCACCACCTGTCACTGTTACCCATCAGATTAGACCCTAATCTGCCCCTTGTGGGCACCCAATCAACCGCCCACACGCTCAGATTGCCCTCAGACCCCCCCCTTATCAATTCGCCAGTGCATTATTTACACCTGTTCTTCCCTGAAATAACCCACTGATCACCTGTCAATCACCTATCACCCATCAATCACACCCTGTCACTGCCACCCATCCATCAGCCCCTGTCACTGCCACCCATCAATCAGCCCCTAACCAGCCCCTTGCGGGCAATCTGATCACCCACCCACACCATCAGATCGCCCACAGACCCGCCGCCAGATTACCTCCCAAGTGCATTGTTTACATCTGTTCTCTCCTCTAAGCACCGACTAATTACCCATCAATCACCCATCAATCACCCCCTATCACCACCTGTCACTGTTACCCATAAGATTAGACCCTAATCTGCCCCTTGCGGGCACCCAATCAACCGCCCACACGCTCAGATTGCCCTCAGACCCCCCCTTATCAATTAGCCAGTGCATTATTTACATCTGTTCTTCCCTGTAATAACCCACTGATCGCCTGTCTATCACCTGTCAATCACCTATCAATCACCTATCAATCACCCCCTGTCACTGCCACCCATCAATCACCCCCTGTCACTGCCACCCATCAATAAGCCCCTAACCTGCCCCTTGCGGGCAATCTGATCACCCACCCATACCATCAAATCGCCCACAGACCCGCCAGCAGATCACCTCCCAAGTGCATTGTTTACATCTGTTCTCTCCTCTAAACACCCACTAATTACCCATCAATCACCCATCAATCACCCCCTATCACCACCTGTCACTGTTACCCATAAGATTAGACCCTAATCTGCCCCTTGTGGGCACCCAATCAACCGCCCACACGCTCAGATTGCCCTCAGACCCCCCCTTATCAATTCGCCAGTGCATTATTTACATCTGTTCTTCCCTGAAATAACCCACTGATCACCTGTCAATCACCTATCACCCATCAATCACCCCCTGTCACTGCCACCCATCCATCAGCCCCTGTCACTGCCACCCATCAATAAGCCCCTAACCTGCCCCTTGCGGGCAATCTGATTACCCACCCATACCATCAAATCGCCCACAGACCCGCCGTCAGATCACCTCCCAAGTGCATTGTTTACATCTGTTCTCTCCTCTAAACACCCACTAATTACCCATCAATCACCCCCTATCACCACCTGTCACTGTTACCCATAAGATTAGACCCTAATCTGCCCCTTGCGGGCACCCAATCAACCGCCCACACGCTCAGATTGCCCTCAGACCCCCCCTTATCAATTAGCCAGTGCATTATTTACATCTGTTCTTCCCTGTAATAACCCACTGATCACCTGTCAATCACCGATAAATCACCCCCTGTCACTGCCACCCATCAATCACCCCCTGTCACTGCCACCCATCAATCAGCCCCTAACCTGCCCCTTGCGGGCAATCTAATCACCCACCCACACCATCAGATCACCTGCAGACCCGCCGTCAGATCACCTCCCAAGTGCATTGTTTACATCTGTTCTCTCCTCTAAACACCCACTAATTACCCATCAATCACCCCCTGTCACCACCTGTCACTGCTACCCATCAGATTAGACCCCTATCTGCCCCTAGGGCACCCAATCACCCGCCCACACCCTCAGAACGCCCTCAGACCCCAGCCCTGATCACCTCGCCAGTGCATTCCTTGCATCTATTCCCCCCACTAATCACACCTTGAGACACCCATCAATCACCTCCTGTCACCCCCTAGCACATCTACCCATCAGATCAGGCCCTAATTGGCCCCGTGTGGGCTCCTGATCACTTGGCCAAACCCTCAGATCCCCCTCAGACCCCCTTCCAATCACATCCCCAGTGCATTGATTGCATCTATTTTCCCCTCTAACCACCCCCTGAGACACCCATCAATCACCTCCTGTCACCCCCCTAGCACTCCTATCCATTAGATCAGGCTCAATACAACCTGTCATCTAAAAGGCCACCCTGCTTATGACCGATTCCACAAAATTCGCCCCCTCATAGACCACCTGACATCAAAATTTGCAGATGCTTATACCCCTGAACAGTCATTTTGAGACATTTGGTTTCCAGACTACTCACGGTTTTGGGCCCGTAAAATGACAGGGCAGTATAGGAACCCCACAAGTGACCCCTTTTTAGAAAAAAGACACCCCAAGGTATCCTGTTAGGTGTATGCTGGGTGGGAGAAATCTCTCTGTAAATGGACAATAGTGTGTATATGTAAAAATACATCACAAAACACATTCTGTTAGGTGTATGACGAGTTCATAGAAGATTTTATTTTTGTCACAAGTTAGCGGAAATTGATTTGTATTGTTTTTCTTTCACAAAGTGTCAATTTCCGCTTACTTGTGACAAAAAAAAATCTTCTATGAACTCACCATACTCCTAACAAAATACATTGGGGTGTCCTCTTTCTAAAATGGGGTCACTTGTGGGTTTCCTATACTGCCCTGGCATTTTAGGGGCCCTAAACCGTGAGGAGTAGTCTAAAATCCAAATGCCTCAAAATTACCTGTGAATAGGACGTTGGGCCCCTTAGTGCACCTAGGTTGCAAAAATGTGTCACACATGTGGTATCGCCGTACTCAGAAGAAGTAGTATAATGTGTTTTGGGGTGTATTTTTACACATACCCATGCTGAGTGGGAGAAATATCTCTGTAAATGGACAATTGTGTGTAAAACAAATAAAAAAATTGTCATTTACAGAGAGATTTCTCCCACCCAGCATGGGTATGTGTAAAAATACACCCCAAAACACATTATACTACTTCTCCTGAGTACGGCAATATCAAATGTGTGGCACTTTTTTGCAGCCTAACTGTGCTAAGGGGCCCAAAGTCCAATGAGCACCTTTAGGCTTTACAGGGGTGCTTACAATTTAGCACCCACCAAAATGCCAGGACAGTAAACACACCCCACAAATGACCCCATTTTAGAAAGTAGACACTTCAAGGTATTCAGAGAGAAGCATGGTGAGTCCGTGGCAGTCTTCATTTTTTTTGTCGCAAGTTAGAAGAAATGTAAACTTTTTTTTTTTGTCACAAAGTGTCATTTTCCGCTAACTTGTGACAAAAAATAAAATCTTCTATGAACGCACCATGCCTCTCAGTGAATACTTTGGGATGACTTCTTTCCAAAATGGGGTCATTTTGGGGGTATTTATACTATCCTGGAATTTTAGCACCTCATAACATGGTCAGAAAAGTCAGAGATGCTTCAAAATGGGAAAATTCACTTTTGGCACCATAGTTTGTAAACGCTATAACTTTTACCCAAACCAATAAATATACACTGAATGGATTTTTTTTTAATCAAAGACATGTAGCACAATACATTTGGACAAAAATGTATACAGAAATTTTACTTTATTTGAAAAATGTCACAACAGAAAGTAAAAAAAAACATTTTTTTGACAAAATTCATGTCTTTTTTGATGAATATAATAAAAACTAAAACTCGCAGCAGCAATCAAATAGCACTAAAAGAAAGCTGTATTAGTGACAAGAAAAGGAGGTAAATTTCATTTAGGTGGTAGGTTGTATGACCGAGCAATAAACTGTGAAAGCTGCAGTGGTCTGAATGGAGAAAAAGGCTCTGGTCCTTAAGGGGTAGAAAGACTGTGGTCCTCAAGTGGTTAAACTTGGCTGCCAGAGGTGCAATTTGGCAGTGAGTCTTTGGCAGTAAAAAGGTTAAACTAAAAATTCAGATATGTGAATGTTGGATTAATATTAATATCAGTGGAGCTGGCTACTGGCTGCTGTGCACTAGCCACAGGAGCTGATTATTTCAGAATTTAACGTAACACTTGCCACAGAAATTTTGTTTTTACAGCTTGTGAAATGAAAAGTCATATCTTTAAAAATAACCCTTAAAAATATAGAATGGAAAAGAAAATCTGTTGAAACAGTTGAAAAAAAAGGACACGAGGCAGCTGAAATTAATTGTGTAAATTGCAGTTGTCACTGAAATTATATGTTTTTCTGTGCAGGCATCTGTCAACAAAACCACATGACAATAAATGAGTTTGGTTGGCATGATCAAACTGCTGTGTTAACACGATTCACAGCTGTTACATGAAAAAGCCAAGTATTAGAGCTTTTCAGACAGACATGGGGTATATTTTGCCATGCCCAGCATCCTATCTAACAATATCCCTGTGTTCCTGCGTCATCCTGTCCCTGTATCCGTGTGTTGCGCTACTGCGTATGTGCAGGACAGACAGCTGTTGGGACAGGACGGAGCCAGGGAACCAGGCAGACGATTGTGCACGTTTGGCGGACGGGGTTGATTCAGTATAACAAATAGCATGCCTTATCAGAATTAGCACACCTTATCAGAGTTAACACGCCTTATTAGAGTAGCATTGCGAGCGATACGAACTTATGCCTGCTAATTGGCAATGACGAGAGCTCCACTCGTCCTACCCCACTTTAAAGGACATTATCCCCGCACTTTGATTGGCCCAATAGGCTGCCTGTCACTTGACAGGAAACTTGACAGGCAGCCTATTGGGCCAATCAAAGTGCATGGGGTAATGTCCTTTAAAATTATTGGACCCACAGGGGCTCAGGGTAGAACGAGTGGAGCTCTCGTCATTGGCAATTAGCAGGCATAAGTTCGTAGCGCTTGCTATGCTACTCTGATAAGGCATGTTAACGCTGACAAGGTGTGTTAATTCTGATAAGGCATGCTATTTGTTAACGTTAATCAACCCCATTGCATCCACTGAGATGTCAGACCCAGGCTTTGATCAAGAACTTGTGGAAAGAGGTTATGATGGGGGTGAGGTGAAATTGATTGTAGAGGAAGTTGCTAGATGAAAACCCAGGGAGCTTTGTAAAAAAAAAAAAAAAAAGAAGAGGGATCTGATAGTGGTGTGAACAGGGATTTCATACAGGAAAGGAAAAAGCATCAGGGATATTTTTGATAGAGCAGATGTGAAAACTAAAAAAAAAACTGGTGCAATCCACTCTAGCGCCAAAGTGACATGGGCCTTTTCCGTGTCTTCACTGTGGTAGTGTTGCATCAGTAAAGGTGACTATGGGCAGTAATGTACCAGTAATACATTTTTGAAATGCCTTTGTAGATTGGGATATGTAGGTGAAACAACCAGAAAAATACAGCTTAGGTTAAACATCAAAGTAATAAAGTAACATTCATACATTTAAGCTGCTAAATGTGATTCTCCCATAGGTAGACATTTCCATGAATGCAGACATAACGCTGGCGAGTTGTGTTGGTGATGCAAGAGGGCTCTGATCCACATGGTTGACTATTGCGTAGTGAAAGTAGGTGGAATGAACTGAACATTTTAAAACTGAATGGATTAAATGAAGACGTTAACCTTAGATCAGGGGTCTCAAACTCAATTTACCCGGGGGCCGCAGGAAGCAAAGTCAGGATGAGGCTGGGCCGCATAAGGGAGTTCACGTGTCCCCGCCGCAAAACGAGGGCGGCAGAGCCCCCAAATCGCCCCGGTGGGCAATCCGCCGGCATTTCCTGGAAGGGGTAGAGCTTTCAGCTTCAGCTCTGCCCCTCCTGACGTCAATCGCCGGATCGCCGCCTCTGCCCGCCCCTCTCACTCTTCCTTCACAGAGAGGGGCGGGGGAGAGGCGGCGATCCATTCGGCGATTGACATCAGGAGGGGCAGAGCTACAGCTGGAAGCTCTGCCCCTCAGCACAGTCGTGGATGTTTGCGCGGGGGATTTGGGGGTCTGCAGCCCTTGTTTAGCGCTACCCTGGCCAAAGCGCTGTGGCTGCATATGGACCCCCTGGAAACCCTGTCAGGAAATGTATTGCTCTTTCTTTTGATGCATGTAAAATTCCACTACCGTTAGGTGCTAAAAGTGACATTTACCGCATTTAAAAGTATACTATTTTCCTTCGAAACTTTAAAATCGATTTTCTCAAAAACTATAAGGTCTTTTTGAAAAATTGTTTTTTCCTCTTATTCCTAATGATCTCCTTAACATATCCCGCAAATTTAGGGTTTCTAGCATTTAAGGTGGATTTGCTATTAACCATTAAAGTCGGTGGGTTTTTAAATGTGTCTTTTTTTCCTTTGCAACTTTAAAATCGATTTTCTCAAAAACTATAAGGCCGATTTGAAAAAAATTTTTTTCCTCTTGTAGCCACTGGGGGCCCCTACAAGCTCTGGGGCTCTGGGGCCACAAAATATTGTATCGAGGGCCGCAAATGGCCCGCGGGCCGCGAGTTTGAGACCCCTGCCTTAGATGTTTCCTGCAGTGGTAATGGTATCCATACAGTATGCATGTGATGGTTACTTGCTCTTTAAGTCTGTGCCCACCCCATTATGGGTGTGTTTTATTAGGCTTTTGAATATTTAAAGAGACACTGAAGCGGGAAAAAAATTATGATATTATGATTTGTATGTGTAGTACAGCTAAGAAATAAAACATTAAGATCAGACACATCAGTCTAATTGTTTTTAGTACAGGAAGAGTTAAGAAACTCCAGTTGTTATCTCTATGCAAAAAAGCCATTAAGCTTTCAAAGTCGTGGAGAGGGCTGTTATCTGACTTTTATTATCTCAACTGTTTTCTTTTCCTCTGCCAGGGGAGAGGTCATTAGTTCACAGACTGCTCTGAAAGAATCATTTTGAATGCTGAGCGTTGTGTAATCTGCACATATTATAGTGTATGTCTAGAGTACCTCAGCGCAGTGGATATAGAGTATACCCACGTAGAACAGGATAGCCACAGTACCTGTTACTGAAGTTTCCCACCTCTGGAAATAAACGGGGTATGTGCTTCAAAGATGTCACGTCTTGCTGTAATCCCGACAAAGCCAAGGTGCGGCTGGCAGTTACTAAATAACGCCGGATCCGCTCCGTAAGTGTAGTGAAGAGGTCACGCTGGACGGGTCTCCGGCTCTCCTGGTCATGTGATCCACGCTCTTTCCGGTTATGCGCTCCACAGGCGTCCCTTGCATAAAGAGGGCAACGCCGCAGTGTGGCTGCAGAGAGAATATAAAGACAATAGTGCACACCGTGGGGGCAAACAGACCAGGCGCAGGAATCCACTTACTGGGTATAAACTTGTTTGTCGGGATTACAGCAAGACGTGACATCTTTGAAGCACGTACCCCGTTTATTTCCAGAGGTGGGAAACTTCTGTAACAGGTACTGTGGCTATCCTGTTCTACGTGGGTATACTCTATATCCACTGCGCTGAGGTACTCTAGACATACATTTATCCTGAATTGGGCTGTGAAGCCAGCCCGCCTCTAGCAGCATTTCTCCCTTTCTGCGCTGCTATTTTGTTTCAATTGCACATATTATAGAATGATGCAATGTTAGAAAAAATACTATATACCTGAAAATAAAAATATGAGACTATTTTCTTTGCTGCTAATCTTCTAGTAATTATTCATAGTACAAAACCAATTCATTATATCATATATTTTTTTTCGCTTCAGTGTCTCTTTAAGTGATTTGATACATAGTTGTATCCAGCACCTGACAAACGTCATGGGATCGAAACGTGGTGCTTTTCACTGTGGTGTTCGTATACATTAAAGTACCCCTGAATTCAACATAAAACCAGTGGAAACAAAACAGTTTTTCCAAATACTGTCCCAGGAGAGGACGTCTGGATGTGTGCTCCTAATCCCTAGATAGGTTTGATGCAATGAATGTTTGCATGTCTGCACTATGCATGTTACAGGGCCAGAGTTAGGACACCTACGTTTACCTGGGTACTTCTGCACAGTGTAGGTGACTAAGCAAGAGAATGCATTCCTTTGTGAACTAAGACCCCGGCTTTTAACTTAGCTGTAGGGATAACAGTGGTGCCTGGATGAGTGAATCTGTGAATGCATTTGTTTGAACATTTGCATATGAGCGTGCAAAGGGTTACTGATTTTTGCTATTTTTCTGGCCACACCCCCTTTAGCACCGCCTTTTCCTTAAAATACTTATTTAAATGTCCTAACTAGACGCAATGTGCCTGGATTTATGTGTTTTTTTCTTGCCATCTAAGAGGGACACAAGCTGACTTAAGGTGGCCACTAACAATCTTGAAATTCTGATCGGAAGTGAAATTGTTCACTACACCATCAACGAACCAATCTTTGCTTCCTATCTATCACAACCAACAAGAAAATCCAAATTTTGGTTCGACGAAAATCCAATCGGACAATTGTTTTTATAATCATTTGTAATTGATTGTGCCCATCGATGGAGATTATTTACAACCAATCCCATCAGAATTTCTGATCGCTCAAATGATTTTTCTCTAGAAACTGGACCGTTAGTGACCACCTTTAGGCTGATCCTTACTGACAGCCACTACATCCCAGGTGAGACCTGTCCTGGATAGGACAGTGTGATTGCATCTTTCTACCAGTCTCAGATCACTCTTTTTGTTTGTTTTTAGCCATGTTCATTGGACCACAGAGCTGCATATGAGCAGCCTGAGATTGCCTGATCGCACCAAAAGGGGATACTCCCAAACCCAATTCTATTGCATTTAATGAGCATACCTCTAAGTGCAGCAGCACCTGTGTAGAGCTTGTACATGTGCAGACGCTCCAATTTCATGGCCATTCCCTCATTTGCAGCACCTCCCTATCATGTGTTGCCCCTCTTCCAGGTGTAGCCTCTTCCCTAGGCCATGGCCTGTATGACCCTTGCATACCTCTGACTGGTCCTGCGGCCTGCCTTCATCTTTACCTGGGGTATGGGTCATAATACATGTTCTCTCATGAAGTATTGCCAGATGAAAATATCTTCTGCCTGTCACATCACTATCTACTCCTAACAACCATGTAATCTGGGCCATTATCCAGAGAAAGTAAAGCATAGAAGCATAATTTTCAACAGTGGAAGAGCACAATTCTGCTTAACTTATTGTGACAAATCACCTTGCACTTCACGTAAAAAAGATGCCTATTTGTCTCCAGATAACGGTAACAGGTTGAGCCCAGCGGGGAAGAATGGCTTTAAATACCATCTTATTTATTCTCTAATCACAGTGTGAAATAACATAAACAGGAGTTCACACTCCATGCCTCCCTTCAGGTGAGCAGTCTGCTCCTTGAATTATTAATACCACTCCAGGGCGTCTATCCAACCTGCAGGAAGCGGCTGATCTGTACAGATTAGATTTATGCAGATTTCACAGTAGAAACACTATCCTCGTATATCCTGCGGCCCGGGAGATTCATCCAGCAATGCAGGTTTACCTCTGCAATTCCGTTTTAATTCTTTCCTGGATCAGCAAAGAGTTGCTGGCTTATCGTTTGGGAAATCATGAACAATCAAGGTTGAGCAAGCAGCTAATTGAGTTAACCAGCACCAATAATTTCGTCATTGATGTATCTGGTGTTTCATTTTTTGTAAGAAATGTATTTGCAGTTACTGTTTAATCTACAGTTTAGTTCATGTCATTATGCAGGGACATTTCTAGGCACAGGCCATTCAGGCAAAGGTCTGGAGCACCACCTAGTGTACAGGGCATGATAACACACCATTTGATCTTTTATGTGGTAGTCTCCAGTGTACAGCAGTGCTGTTTGTTGCAGGAAAGTGTACAGCAAGGAGACCTTCAGCAAGATTCCCTAAAGGTGCCCATACATCAGGCGACTTCGGCGGTCGATCGACCAACCAATTAGATTATTATTGAATTGGTTGAAAATCGGTGCCTCCAAGTGCAGGGCCGATCGACGATGTGACCAATTTCGGGCTGAAATTGGTCACGTTAGTCGATCGCGCCTGGTGCAAGATGTCGGGCCAAAGTTGGTTGTTCGGGTGTGCAGCGGGACGGCGGCCGATTTCGGAATGAGCGACGAAAAAGATAAAACCCCTGCCGCTGTAATGTATAAATGCAAAACAGCGTATTTCCGACTGACGCCAGTGACGGAACCCAGTTCCCAAAGCTGCGGGCAGCAGAGAACGGCGGCGTGGGAGCGATCGGAGCGGACGGGGCTGGAGGAAGCCCCAGGTATGTATAAATCTTTTTCATTTTGTCAGCTCTGGTACACTTTAAGATTTCATGCTGAAATCGGACGGAATCGGCCTACAGTATATGGGCAGCTTCGACAAAGAGACAAATTTATCTCTAATCAGATTTGATTAGAAATAAATTTGTCTCATTGTCGAATCTGCCCAAAATCTCCTGATGTATGGGCACCTTAACAATGCTACTGTCTACTGGCTGCAGCTCTGGTGCTTCGAGTCTACCAGGAGAAAAGCGCAATATAAATGTTCTGTGTCTTGTCTTGTGCTGGTCCATGCGGCTAGCCTCCTGTGCTTCAATGGATCTTCACTCAGCCAGTGAATCAGCTGGTCCCAATTCTGCAGCTCTTCCTCCCCTGCACATATGCACTGAGCTCTGCTGGACAGAGAAAAGAATAGTCTGCAACATTAGGGTTATTGGTGAGTAATGTCAGGGACGGATCTAGGGGGGGGGGGGGTGTCAGCCGGGTCTCTTGCCCCAGGCGCAGTTTGTTGAATTCTTAAAAAGGCGGCAAAATTTGGATGGGGAATGGCAGTTTAGGCGCCAAAACCTGATCTTTAGGCACCAAAACCTGACCTTTAGGTGCCAAAACTGGATAGGGAATGGCAGCTTAGACGCCAAAACCTGACCTCTAGGCGCCAAAACTGGATGGGGAGTGGCAGCTTAGGTGCCAAAACCTGACCTTTAGGCGCCAAAACCTGACCTGGCTCCCTGAGTAATGTGATAGCATGTGTATTTGTGAGCATACAATGCGTGTGTGTTTGCAGTATGTTTACAGTGTTTTTCGATAAAGTCTGTGTATACATCTGTGTAGAGTGTTTCTTTAGTGTCTGTGTGTCCATGCATATACTTATATGCATATATTACAGAGCCTCAGAATATGTTGGCACTTTATAAATCAATAACAATAATACTGTATATAGTGTGTGCACATGTCTTTGTACAATGTGTCTATATGTGTGATCTTGTGTGTACCATGTCTGTGGGAACATGTATGTACTGTGTGTATGTGTATTACTCTGTGTAGTATATACAGTCTACTGTATATGTGTGAAACGTATGTCTATGTATGCTGAAGGAGAAGTCTCTATTGGTGTATACACAATGTGTATATCCAGTCTCTCAGTGCACCACATTGTTTGTACTCACACCACACAATGCACCCTGGTGTCTCTTGTAGTGTATTCCAGCTTTCCAGTGTTCCTTGCAGTGTATTCTAGCTTTCTAGAGCACCCTGGAGTGTATTTTAGCATTCTATAGCCCCCCACTGTATATTTCAGATTTCTAGTCTCTCCTGCAGTGTATTCCATCTTCCAATGTTCCCCTATTATTGCTTCCCTTGATCTTGAAGTTCTGTCCACCTCCCTTTCTGAGGAAGAACTTGGAATGAACTTCATTGGACCATGTCTTCTCTTCTTGGGTGTGAATCTCGTCTAGTAGAAGCAATAAGTTTTGAATCAGGATGGTACTATTAAGCCTTACAAAAGTATAAGTAAGAGTACCGGTAAGCTTTCGGCTGTGCAGTCTTCTTCAGACCTCTATCCTGTTTGAATATGAGATTCAAAACTTCTTGCTTTTCCTTGGCTAACACGGTACAATACTCTACTGTCTAGTAAAAGTCTGTCAGAAGGTGTTTTGTCTGTCCCTGATATTATGCTGAGCCGATGGACAAAGATAGATTTAATTGCAGTATTTTGGTGTTTTCAATACATTTTCTCTGAAGATCATGTGGGAATAAGAAAGAAAATAAGATACCTTAAATAGCTATTTCCCAGAAAAACACTTTGCTTTCCTTTAGTTTTCTGCCACATGATTACAATGCTTGTGGCAGCTGTAATAAAGAATAACCTTTTAAGAAATGCTTAATTGAAATGTAGCAATACAAAAGAAAGCTTTTATAAAATGTCAGCCTTGCTTTTGTCATTATTGTTTCAGTCATATAAAAAAGCATACTTCTCTGTCTGGCATGTGTCTGCCTCCAGAGTAATACTAATACCCACTTTATGGGCTAAATTATGAGGACTAACTTGTGTATATTGCTGAATCTGTGACTGGCGCACCAGATTTAATTTTTACAATTACATAACCATAGTTCCATGGCCTGTGCACATCATCATAATCTGTCCGACTGGCACTCCAGAAGGGGCACATAATATATGGACTCTTTGCCACTTTCAAAGTAAAGAACACCATCTGTAGTGATGGCCATGTCTAAAAGAACTCATGGAGAAGCATGTGATCAGTTTGGTCAGGTGATGGTTGTGTGGCCACACACGATACAATAAAATGATCCGATTACACAGTAATTCGATAAAAACGATCGTATGTCTCAAAAAAATCGAAAGCTTCTTTTTCATTCGACTGAAAAATCCGATCGGATTTCCCGTTTTTTTCGATTTAAATCGATCCGGAATGCCAGATATTTCTCTTCAATCTCTACTAAAGATTGTATGGTGTGTGTTGGATTGTTAATTTATTAATATACACACCCTAGCAATTTTCTCTGAGGTGCCAATCATTTTTATCATAATTGAGGAAAAAATTGAACATAGATGTGTGGTACGTTGGTCATATTTTTGAAAAGTTACAATCAGTCAGAAAAATTGATTGCAATTCTTAAATTGAACAGATATTTAAAAAATTGTATGGTGTGTGGCCACCTTTAGTCTCTAATTTATTAGTCATGATCATGTGCTAAAGCAGGATGTAATCATAGCAAATCAGAGCTTTGCAAATCTATCAGCTGATCAAGCAAATCAGATGCTTCTCCATGAGTTCTCCTAGACAGGCTCATCACTAACCATAGGCAGCAATGGACAAAATCCATTTCACAATTGTCCAATGTTTTGTTCTTTGATATACCTGGAGGCTGTTAGCTATGTGTTTTGAATTGTTATCCTAAGTTTTGCGCTATGATAAGTGCTGAGATTTTATTACTTCCTGTACATACTCAAAGTACCCCATGTCAAACATAACAGAGCCTCCTCTATGTATCACAGAAGGTATGGTGTTTCTTTGAATGATTTTTTTTATTTTGTTTATGGACATAGAGCTGATGCGTTCTTCCAAAATGATTCAGTTTTTCTCTTTGGTGCAAAAAACATTCTTCCTGATGCAGTTTGGTTTGTCGTTATGCACTTTAGTAAATTCCAGTCTGCTTATTTTATCTCCTCCTAAGACTACCCCACTGTGACCCAAGAAGTGATGAACCTTGAATTTTGGCATGTGCCTCTTTAAAAGTCTTCCATTACTTTTTGTCTATTAATCACGCTATCCTTATGCTTGTTCTGTAGTTGAATTTCCTCCTGCAACTGCATTCAAAAAGTTGGCTAAAGTCATATGGCCTTAAACATCTTAATATTTACTACAGGAGTTTCAAACTGCTTGGAGTTGGCCGTATAGACTTTCCCATGCTTGTTTATAGTTCTATTTCTGATCTCCCCAGACAAGTCTCTCCTTTGCGCTCTCAGGTCCATGTTCAGTGTGGAACACATGATGATACTAGACAGCAGAGTGGCATTTTTTCCCCTTAAATAGGAAGAACGTCTGATTGCATGATTGCAGATGTGTAAGATGCTAATTAAAGAACAGCAGCTAGTCAGAAAAATCTCTCTAATCCAGTAATTTATGATCATTCTAGAGTTGTTAACAAATATACCCAGGGAATTATAATAATTCTTTGCAGAATAAAGGTGCCCACTACAATGCAACTTCCAAACAGATCGACCTTCCAAACTGATAATCCCGTTCGATTGATCACTGCTTGTTTTCTGAAATTGCACTTGTAATGGGTACCTTTAGAAATACTCTTTTCACACTCGCTTTATTCTAGTTTCAAATACTTTTATTAGACATAAAGGCCCATATGCAATTCAGTTTTTCTTCTAGGAGATACTTTTCATATTCTCTTTAAAATAATTTTCACCATTTTATGATTTAAAAAGTACTGAAAAGTTGGTGAAAAAGTTCTATAAAATTATTATGAGTATTTTCTTGCGTGTTAGTTTTAAAGGCATTTTATAGACAAGTTTAAAAATATCACCTTGGAAAAAACTGAAGAGAAAAACTGAATTGCATATGGGCCAAAGGCTGTTTCAGAATGAGCATGAATACGTTTAACTGTCCAAATGACACAAAACAGTAACATAGCCTCCAAATGTAAAAAAACAAACATATTATACAGCAATGGTCACAAAGTATCTCAAAGAAAGTTAAGGATTAATTGATCGAAGCAGAGGTGGAGATCAAGAGAAGCCACAGCATAGGTCTGGAATAAAAAAAAAATCAGTGCAGTTATACTGAAAGGGCACAGGAGCGTAGCCCCAGTAGGTCAGTGCAAGAGAGCCAGGTCTTGGTAAACACTTCTATCGTATTGTTAACAATTGCCAATAATCTTTCAGATCTAAATAGATCTGTAATAATAGTATTCATAAGATAAAGTGACAGTGAGGGTTGAAGTCATTGCCTAGCAATGTGCGATCTGGCAGCCTTGGAAATATGCTAAGCTATGTTGGGGTTATTTCCAATCTCAGGGCTTGTCCCCCAATGAGAGCATCAGGGGGTTAGGGGAATTCTCCAACGCAGTGTTAATGAGTGAGATAATCTTGGCCCAGTAACGCTTAACCACAGGGCAGAACCACCACATGTGGGTGAATGTACCTATCTGACCACAACCTCTAAAACACAGATTTGACTTGGCAGAAGATATAGCAGGAAGTTTGCCTGGGGAGAGATATATACGATAGAGAATTTTGTGGTTGGTCTCAACATGTGAAAAAAAGCTACTACCTTTCGCTAGAATGAGAACACTTGCTTTATTTGAGATGATGACATATCAACAGTATGCAGATACATTTGAGACAATTGCTTTTTTTTTTCATTTAATATTGTTTCAACATGCATAAAGAGCTTGTTTAATGACCCGTAAGTCTGCTAATATAGCCACTGTGCATGCACAGTTCTGTCCACACACGCCCCCCGATCGCATTTCAGTAGATAGTAGAGCTTTGCACAGGCACAGTTACAGTCTGAGCTATCTGCACATGCATAGAATGCTCCTAGCCATGGGTGATGGACTATATACTAATGTAGGCTTCCCTTCACCCCATTTCTGCTGCTTTCAGGTTGCAAGACAAATAGGTAATTTGGTGGACTGTCACTAGTAAGCCAGTAGCCACCAGTGGGGTGGGGGTCTTAGTTTCTAAAGGTAGCCATACACTGGTCGATAGCCACCAGATCGACCAACAGATAGATCGCTCTCTGATCGAATCTGAATACAGAGGGATGTATTGACTGCCCACACACTGCACTCAGATTTTAATTGATTCAGAACCTGTGGAGCTGCTGCGGCCTTCCTCACCGCCGAGGCCTCCCACCATTTGGGCTTCCCTGGTCAGCAGCAATAATCTCACCTGTCCACCAGCATGGGTCCCCGGGGTCCATGCTGTCACTTCTTCCGGAGTCCTCTTCTGTGTACTCTTCACTTTCTGCCACGTCTTGTGGCAAGCCGAAGTTCGAACAGTAGAGGGTGCTTTACTCTTTGAACTTCGGTTTGCCACAGAACGGGACAGGAAGTGAAGAGAACATGGAGAAGAAGGCCAGCTGGAAGACGTGACAGCACAGACCCGGTAACCCTACCAGCCAGACAGGTGAGATTATTGCTGACGTTATGCTGCGTCGATCATCGCTGAATCGGCCTCCCCTACCGAAGCGCTCTCAAACCACCAGCGATCGAGCAAAATACTCCGTCTGGACAGATCGACAGAATGCACCAATGTCAGATGCAAATCGGTTGATCAGTCAAAATTTTTCGATCACAGTGATCGAATCTGCTGCATATCGACGGGAAATCGAGCTAGTGTATGGCTACCTTAAAGTCTAAAAAATTAGATTAACTCACCTGGGGCTTCCCTCAGCCCCCTGCAGCCGATCGGTGCCCTCGCAGCCCCGCTCCGATGGTCCAGGACCCGCCGGCGAACACTTCCGGTTTGGCCGTCACCGGCCGACAGGCACGGGAACGCGAGTGATTGTTCGCGTTCCCAGCCTGTATATCGCCCCCTATGCTGCTATTGCGGCAATTTTTGCAATTTTTTTTTTAAATCATGTAGTGAGCCTAGGGCCCCTCCGATCGCCTCCGGCGATAGGCGATCAGGAAATCCCGTTCAAAGAACGGGATTCCCTGGAGGGCTTCCCCCGCCGCCATGGCGACGGGGCGGGATGACGTCACCGACGTCATGGACATCGTGACGTCTAAGGGAGTCCCGATCCACCCCTTAGCGCTGCCTGGCGCTGATAGGCCAGGCAGCGCAGGGGTCTGGGGGGGGGGCCTCTACGGCGGCGCGGATAGCGACGATCGAGCGCGGGGCGGCGGCGATCGGTGTGCTGGCGCAGCTAGCAAAGTGCTAGCTGTGTCCAGCAAAAAAAAAAAAATTACGCAAATCGGCCCAGCAGGGCCTGAGAAAACCTCCTGCGCGGCTTACCCCGAACGTACGTTCGGGGTTACCGCCAAGGAGGTTAATAAGCTTTGTGGTTACATTAATTCAGAGAGACAGAATCAAGCTTTCCTCCTATTCTCCTAAACTGTTGAGTTTTGTTAAGTGGTCAGTTTGAATACAAATAGGATTTAGCAGACTTTTTGTGTTTAGAGATTTTGACATATATATATATACAAGCACTTTGGAGGAAAAGCAAACTTCAACTCTATATTTGACAGAATTACAGTGTTCCTTTGTCTGGCTTTCTTTGTGTATATTTTTCAAGCCGCCATTATTCCCTGTAGCTCTGAAGTGAAATTACCATCATTTAGAGACAATTTTGACCGTGTTTTAAAATGACACATAGATTCTGCAAGAGCATTTTCCACTTCAGAGGAAAATAGCTTTAATAATGAATGTGAAGTGCCTTGCTGCTGGCTGGGCCCTTATGTTATTACTGGTCGAGGTAGTAAAGTCCATTCCACATAAAGTATCAGGTAGTGCTGTGCTACCAAAATGCACAGCATAGGCCAGCAATGTCACTTTATATGGATGCTGGGGGCAGTTGCCTCGGCTGATTGCAACAGGGGAGTCTGCTAAGAAAGCCTATGGTCACATTTCTTGTAGAGTTATTGCAGCCAGTTCAGCTGATGGAGAAATCTGCTTAGAGTTACGCTGCAGGTTGATAAAACATTCAAACAAATAAAACCTCACTGTTCTTTTGGAACAGCGTGTTATAACAGCATGTCCATTCATACCAAAACTTATTTTATGTGGTGAGAGTACAGTAACTTCACGAAGAGTCTGAGGATGGCCAGTGACCAAGCTGATGAAGCTGTTAAAGGATTCTATTGGATGTATGACTTGTAATCTTTCAGACTGGAACTAGAAACTTGTTTCTTAAAGTCATACATTACCTTCAATGAGAAATAAGTAATTCTCTGTTTAGGCTCTAAATATTGCTGGTATTCGTTCAAAACATTTCAACTGTTACAATTGATTCTGAGCACACAATCACCCTGCCAATCGTGTCAGTTCCCCTATCATGATCCTAACAGTTTAATGAATTTTAAATGAAACAAGTCAGATGCAGTTGAAGTTCAGACAGCTTTAATTCAATGGGGTGAACAAAACAATTGCATACAAAATGTGAGGCAACCTAAACATTTTTTAACACAATCCCTTCATTTTAGGGGCTCAAAAGTAATTAGAGAACTGACTCAAAGGCTATTCCATTAGCAGGTGTGGGCAAGTCCGCCATTATGTCATTATCAGCAGACAAAAGGCCTGGCGTTGATTTGAGGTATGGTGGTAGCATGTGGAAGATTTTGCTGTGAATTGACAACATGTGGTCAAAGCAGCTCTCCATGCAGGTGAAAGAAGCCATCCTTAAAGAGAACCAGAGGTGGGATTTAATTATATCAGTGGGGCACAGAGGCTGGTTGTGCACACTATCACCAGCCTCTGTTGCCCTATGGTGTACCCCCGGGACCCCCCTGCGATCTGCTGTCCCCTCCGCCGTGCTAGCGACACGCAGCGTGTCTGTCAGCGCCGCTCCCCCGCCTCCTCTGTATCGGCGCTATCCACCCGCGTCCCTTCCCTCCAATCAGCGGGAGGGAAGGGACGCGGGCGGGTAGCGCCGATACAGAGGAGGCGGGGGAGTGGCGCTAACCGACACCGCATAGGTAAACATTTTGCTGGCGACACGCTGCGAGTCGCAGGCACGGCGGAGGGGACAGCAGATCGCAGGGGGGTCCTGGGGGCACACCATAGGGCAACAGAGGCTGGTGATAGTGTGCACAACCAGCCTCTGTGCCCCACTAATATAATTAAATTCCACCTCGGGTTCTCTTTAAGCTGTCAAAACAGAAAAAAACGTATCCAAGAAGTTGCTAGAATATAACGAGTGGCAAAATCTACAGTTTGGTAAATCCTGAGAAAGAAAGGAAGTACTGGTGAACTCAGCAACGCAAAAAGACCTGGATGTCTACAGAAGACAACAGTTATGGATGATCGCAGAATAATTTCCATGGTTAAGAGAAACCTCTTCACAACAGCCAACCAACTGAACAACACTCTCCAGATGGTAGGCGTATTAATATCCAAGTCTACCAGTAGTGGCTGGATAGTGTAATGGTTAAGGGCTCTGTCTCTGACATGGGAGACCAGGGTTTGAATCTCGGCTCTGCCTGTTCAGTAAGCCAGCACCTATTCAGCAGGAGACCTTAGGCAAGTCTCCCTAACACTGCTACTGCCTATAGAGCGCGCCCTAGTGACTGCAGCTCTGGCACTTTGAGTCCGCCAGGAGAAAAGCGCTATAGAAGTGTTTGTCTTTTACCATGAAGAGAAGACTGCATAAAAATAAATACAGAGGGTGCACTGCAAGGTGCAAACCACTCATAAGCCTCAAGAATAGAAAAGCTATATTGGACTTTGCTGAAGAACATCTTAAAAAGCCAGCATAGTTCCAGAAAAACATTCATTGGACAAATGAAACCAAGATCCACCTCTACCAGAAAGATGGCAAGAAAAAATATATGGAGAAAGCATGTAACAGCTTATTATGCAAAGCATACCACATCATCTGTAGAACACGGTGGAAGCAGTGTGATGGCTTGGGCGTGCATGGCTACCAGTGGCACTGGGACACTAGTGTTAACTGATGACATGACACAGTACAGAAGCAATCAAATGAATGCTGAGGTGTTAAGAGACATACTGTCTGCGCAAATCCAGCTAAATGCAGTCAAATTAATTGGGCAGCGTTTCATGATACAGATGGACAATGACCCAAAACATACAGCCAAAGGAGTTTATTAAAGCAAAGAAGTGGAAATTCTTGAATGGCCAAGTCAGTCACCTAATCTTACCCCAATTGAGCATGCATTTGACTAGTTGAAGGCTAAACTTTGTACAGAGAGCCCCCCCCCCCTTCCCCCCCCCAAAAAAAAAAACAATGACAACTGAAAACTGCTGCAGTGAAGGCCTGGAAGAGCATTAAAGGATACCCGAACTGACATGTGACATGATGAGATAGACATGTGTATGTACAGTGCCTAGCACACAAATAACTATGCTGTGTTCCTTTTTTTCTTTCTCTGTCTGAAAGAGTTAAATATCAGGTATGTAAGTGGCTGACTCAGTCCTGATTCAGACAGGAAGTGACTATAGTGTGACCCTCACTGATAAGAAATGGCAGAAAATGGCTTCTGAGAGTAAGAAAGAGATAAAAAGGGGGATTTCTGTCACATTGTAGTCACTTCCTGTCTGAGTAAAGACTGAGTCAGCCACATACCTGATATTTAACTCTTTCAGGCAGAGAAAGAAAAAAAGGAACACAGCATAGTTAAGTAATGTAGTTGAGCTGGCCTAGTACAAAATGCTGCAGTTTGTTTTAGAGACCAAGATCCTCCAAATTTGCAACCAAATACAATTTTGCGATCTAGTGGTTATTGCTACTGGATTTCTAGCTTCTTGAGAATCTGCTCTGAATGCAGAGGTTTAATAATGATTGTTTGTATATAAATTGACCTCTCTCCTCAACACTTACTTTGTTTTATAAATATATATTTTAGTATTTATATAGCGCCCACATCTTCCGCAGTGCTGTACAGAGTATATTGTCGTCACTTAACTGTCCCGCAGAGGGGCTCACAATCTAATCCCTACCATAGTCATATGTCTATTTATAAAGCAAAAGAGGATTACGCTCACAGCAGTTACTATCACCAGTATATAAAAACAGTATGAACCAGGTGTGAACCAAGCTTCCAAGTGTAAACCAAGCTTGTTCGCCTCCTCTATGTTCAAAAAGAATTTACAGCAAAGAGGACGGCGCTCATAGCTGTCACTGATTAAGATAAAGTTAAAATAATGTCCAGTCTAATATGTTCTTCATTCACAGCACGGTTCCTCAAAGTTTGCAAACAATACAGTTCATGTAGTTCTGCTTCCTCACAGGTCCATATACTCTCAGATAGGGAAACCACCACCTCACCCCTTGTGAGTGACTCACCGATTGATGAGACCCTCAGTCAGGTCTAATGGCACTTTGGGACTGTTCCCGAGTCATCCTCACCTCACGATCTTTGAATATGGTGTGTCCAGATCCCCAATGCAGTTCTTGCAATTGCACTTCCCGGCTCACCATGTACCTCACTAAATAGCCTCACATAGTTTAAAACCTACTAGCATTTATTAAAGAGAACCTGAGGTGGGTTTGAAGAATATTATCTGCATACAGAGGCTGGATCTGCCTATGCAGCCCAGCCTCTGTTGCTATCCCAAACCCCCCTAAGCTCCCCCTGCACTCTGCAATCCCTCATAAATCACAGCCGCGCTGCTGACAAACAGCTTGTCAGAGCTGGCTGTGTTTATCTCTATAGTGTCAGTCTGCTGCTCTCCCCGCCTCCTGCAGAACTCCAGTCCCCGCCTGCATCCCTTCCCTCCCTGCTGATAGGAGGGAAGGGACGGGGGCAGGGACCGGAGCTATTCAGGAGGCGGGGGAGCAGCTGAGACTGACACTACAGATGTAAACACAGCCTAACAGCACGGCTGTGATTTATGAGGGATTGCAGAGTGCAGGGGGACCTTAGTGGGGTTTGGGATAGCAACAGAGGCTAGGCTGTATAGGCAGATCCAGCCTCTGTATGCAGATAACATTCTTTAAACTCACCTCGGGTTCTCTTTAAAATATAATTTTAAAATACACTCGAATATTATAAGCTCAGAGTAATTGTGAAGCGGGCTCGGAGAGCCTGTCAGGCTCTGTATTCTTTGTTTTGAATAGCGTCTCCGCCGCACACTATTCCGTGCGCATTCTGTCTGTCAACCACGAAGTCCTCTCCGTCCTCTCTTCCGCGTCTAAGCTCTGCCCTATAGTAACTGCTGTGAGCGCCATCCTCCTGTTTTTTTTTCCCATGTGTCTATTTATGTATCATAGTCTAGGGCCAATATAGGGGAAGCCAATTAACGTATCCGTATGTTTTTGGGAGGTGGGAGGACACCAGAGTGACCAGAGGAAACCACACAGACATGGGGAGAACATACAAACTCTGTGCAGATACAGTCCTGGCCAAAAGTGTTGAGACTTCATACGTTTCAAAGGCTTTTATTGACAATTACATGAGATTTATGCAAAGAGTCAGTATTTGCAACGTTGGCCCTTCTTTTTCAGGACCTCTGCAATTCGACTGGGCATGCTCTCAATCAACTTCTGGACCAAATCCTGACTGATAGCAACCCATTCTTTCACAATCACTTCTTTGAGTTTCTCAGAATTAGTTGTTTTTTGTTTGTCCACCCGCCTCTTCAGGAATGACTGCAAGTTCTCAATGTGATTAAGATCTGGGGAGTTTCAAGGCCATGGACCCAAATGTCAACGTTTTGGTCCCTGAGCCACGTGGGTATCACTTTTGCCTTATGACACGGTGCTCCATCGTGCTGGAAAATGCATTGTTCTTCACCAAACTGTTGGATAGTTGGAAGAAGTTGCTGTTGGAGGTTGTTTGGTACCATTCTTTATTGATGGCTGTGTGCATGAATGTTCTCAGGATGCTTTACTGTTGGCATGACACAGGACTGATGGTAGCGCTTACCTTTTCTTCTCCTGACAAGCCATTTTCCAGATGCCCCAAACAATCGGAAAGGGGCTTCATCGGAGAATATGACTTTGCCCCAGTCCTCAGCAGTCCATTCACCATACTTTCTGCAGAAGATAAATCTGTCCATGATTTTTTTTTGGGAGAGAAGTGGCTTCTTTGCTGCCCTTCTTGACACCAGGCCATCTTCCAATAGTCTTCACTTCACTGTGCGTGCAGATGCACTCACACGTTCTTGCTGCCATTCCTGAGCAACCTCTGCACTCGTTGCACTCCAATCCCGCAGCTGAAACCTCTTTAGGAGACGATCCTGGTGCTTGCTGGGCTTCCTTGGAGACCCTGAAGCGTTCTTAACAAGAATTGAAGTTCTTGATGATCCTATAAATTGTTGATTTATGTGCAATCTTAGCCCTTGCCTGTGAAGCCATTTTTATGCAACGCAATTATGGCTGCATGCGTTTCTTTGTTGGTCACCATGGTTAACAATAGAAGATCAATGATTTCAAGCATCACCCTCCTACTAAGGGCCTTTTTCCACTACCGTGCGATTTGCGATTTGCTTCTAATCGCAAATCGCAAGGTACATTAAACTAATGGAAACTGCAGCAGCAATTTCCATTCGTGCGATCCAATTGCTATGTGATTTTGGTCAAATCGCAATCGTCGTCCTGCCGCGTTTTGTATGCGATTGAGCTGTACTATAATGAGTATAGTACCTCAATCGCAATCGCATGGTGGAAATTGAAATGCGATTGCGATCGCATTTCATAGTGGAAAAGAGCCCTAACATGTCAAGTCTGCCATTCTAACCCAATCAGCCTTGTGCTCGTCAACATTCTCACCTGCGTTAACAAGACGATTACTGAAATGATCTCAGCAGGTCCTTTAATGACAGCAATGAAAAGCAGTGGGAAGGTTTTTTTGGGATGCAGTTAATTTTCATGGCAAAGAAGGACTATGCAATTCATCTGAACACTCTTCATGACATTCTTGAGTATATGCAAATTGCTATTATAAAAACTTAAGCACCAACTTTTCTAATTTCCAATATTTTTGACAGTCTCAAAACTTTTGGCCAGGACTGTAGTATCCAAACTTGTAGAGAAGAAAAAACACAGGGAGATCAGGAGCCTAATCTGGCGTGATATTGTATGGTAATAATAATGAAAATATTATACTCACAAAGGTGGGTTGCTGATAGCATACATTTGAAAAAGTAGCAAGATAATTTAGGCGCGACGTTAAATAATGATATTACTAGCAATATCGGTAAATATCAATTTAAGTGCAACGTTACATAAAAAAACAATAACAAAAAATGGTAAATAACGATTTCATTGCGGTATTACATTATCAGTAAATTTACCGATAATGTTGAACCTAAGTATAATCTAACCTCTCCCTGCTCTCACACAGGACCCTCCCTTGGTGGCGCCTTGCCCTAAGACCCCCTGGTGGTGCCTAACACTAAGACCCCCTTAGCGGTGCCTCACCCTAAAACCACCCTGGTGGTGCCTAAACCTAAGACCATTTTTGGCTGCAAATTTTTCAACTGCTCCTTGCGGAAGCACTGTTATTGACCTGAGGAAGTGGCTTTTTGACCATGAAACGTGTTGTCGCTGTGTATAATTAAAGTTTGAAGTTTTACATATAGTCTGATGGCTACTACTTTAAGGTAGGAAAAAGACTTAAATTATGACGAATGATGACGTGAGCTTGCTGACACGCCCCCTCGAAAAAGCCAGAAGCGAACCGGCGAAACATGTCGGGTACACACGGCGTGCGTGTGTGACCCACGTGGAGTGTGCCTACCCTTCGCTACCCTTCATCCGCCTGCCTGGATGCCACTGCTACTTGCTATGCATGTCCGGCTCTCACTCTGCTGCCTTGTCAGGACGGAACTTAGCATCTCTCTATGATCATCCTCTGTGAGACTAAGATGCCGTTTGTGGATTACAAATGCTGACATTCACATCGCACACCAGATGAACTGCACAACTATCCTCAAGGGACAAACTGTACCCCGCATCTTCATGGAGCTGGTAGAGTATACAGACTAAGTTGTGGATCAATGCGCTGACATACTGCATGCTATCTGTGCTGCTTTTATAGCTTGTGGCTCTTGAACTGGCTCCCGCATACTGCAAAAAGGCTTTGCTATCTTGCTTGTTGTGCTTTGCTGGCATTGACAGTCTGGTGGCTACGTTTCCACTCTGAGGAGAAGTGATGAGAAGTTATATAATATGAACAGTAGAGCATGAGCCAGCTTTTCTATGGACATCTGGGCATTAACAAATTTGGTGATCACCGTCACTAAATTCTGTCTGCATATGTGTGTGTGCATGGATGATTGAGAAGGGTATTATTTAGCATAGGGTCGGCCGACTACCTCGTGGGTGTACACCTTTTATGGAATTTTATTAAGAATGTCAATAAAATTTGTATTTTTATAATATATTGAATCACTCAATCATTTGGAGTGCACTCCCTCCTTTACTTACATATTTTTTCTATTTAATCAGTATATATCTATTATGATTGAGTGAACCTACTCTAGTCCATACAAATAGTACCTGGTCCTGTACAGCCGCTTTTATGCAGATAGTGCCCTGGATAGGATTTGACCCGCCGACCTAGTGCTGCAAGGCGAGAGTGCTAACCATAACTCCACAGAGCAATATTGCTATTACAAGTAGCTTGGTGTCCTTGTTTCTAATTATTTGCTCAAGGCTCTACTGCCACTTCCTTGTCCCCTGTGTTTGGCGACTTAACATCTGATAAAATTAAATAAAAGAGAGTGATTTATGCTGCTGTTAGCACCAGCCTTTCTGTCACAGCGTCCTTGTTAATATGCAGTGTTATTAAAGCATCAATTATCTGTCAAGGCGTCAGACACTATAAGAAGCAGGCTGCTGGCTTTGATAAGAAGAGTCTTTTCATTAAAAGCCTCCACTGATGCAACTAACCAACAGCATGCACTTTATGGAGGCCCTGTAAGGATCACAAAAAAGGGATAATTAAGATGCTAAATTGGACTGTGGAAAATGGAGCAAGCTAGAACAGTTCTGAGTCATGGTTTATCCTGATGTAGTTTGGTGGGAAAATAATGTTTGTTTTAATTTTATTTAATGTCAGGATAAAGGTGGCCACTAACGATCCACTTTCTAGCGAAAAAACATTCGAGCGATCACTGAATTCTGATCGGAAGAAAAATCGTTTACTACACCATCAACTAACCAATCATTGCTTCCTATCTATCACAACCAATAAGAAAATCCAAATTTTGGTTTGACCAAACTCCAATTGGACTATTTTTATAATCATTCGTAATCGATTGTGCCCATCAATGGAGATTATTTACAACCAATCCGATCAGAATTTCTGATTGCTCGAACGATCTTTCGCTAGAAATTGGACCATTAGTGGCCACCTTAAGACTTGGCAGAAATGGGACACTGGCTGTTCTTCAGAAGACTACACACATCCTCTGACACAGCTAGTTCACATGTATTCCCCCCCCCCCCCCATTTATATAGACCTAGCATATTCTGTAGTGCTGTCCAAAGTACAAAACAGACAGGGCATGGAGACAATAGTAGTTAAACACACAATACAGCCAAGACCCCCAACAACACGGGTACAACATACAGTGAAATCCGGACGCCCCTATGGACCGCAGTGTAAATTAGCTGTTCAATGGAGATAGCGGCGGTGGTGCATGGAGTTCAGCTATCATGTAGCCAAATGCCAAATAGCACCAACGGTCTGCAAGCAGCGCCATGGGTTTGGCTACCAGGTAGCTGAACACCAGATATTGGTAGAGGTTAATGTAAGCAGCACATGGAGTTTGACTACCGTGTAGGCAAATTCCAGATAGCAGCAGAGATAGTGGTGTGGGTTAGTAACTGGGCACCCAAACCCCTCTTCAGCTTTGCATTATGGGGCGTTCCTGTAAAGATGTAATCTACGATTACGTTCAACCGAAGCCTCCCACCTGAATGCTACCTAATTTATGCAATTCCTGCTAGATTTGGTATATGGTGTGTACTAGGCATAAGAGACACTGGGGCTGGTGGCCCAGATTGTCACTTATTCCTTGGTAAGGAGTTCTGTGGGAAAGCTGAGAGGAGGTCTGGGAGAGGTTATAGTTGTAGTGAGTTCTGTGTCTGAATTTCCAGGATAATTTATTTGAATACAGGCATATCTTCCTCATTTCTCAGGCAGGGAACACACTTGACTTTCAGTTTTCCGCACGCGTTTTTCTGCACACCAAGTGTGTTTCCATGCAGGAACACGCGCGCGGTTTTTCACAGCAGCTGATGTAAATGATAGAGGAAACTGCCAAAAGTCATCATGCAGAATGTCAGGGGTTTTTTTTGCGTGCGAACAATACAGTAAGTGTGGACTAGCCCATTGATTAACACGAGTTCTCAGTTTTTCTGTGCAGAAACCGCGCACGAAAAGTCAAGTGTGTTCCCTGCCTAAGGAGAAAACATTAATTGCATATGGGCCTTTGTGCCTACCCCTATTATTATCGTGTATTTATAAGGCGCTGACATCTTCTGCAGCACTTTTACTTAGTAAATGCATAGTCATGTCACTAACTCCTGTGTGAATGATAAAGAACAGCCTGCTTACAATATGCCAAACTACTCTAGACAAGCCTCAAAGCTTCTCGAGTAAAAACCTTCAGAGTGATGAGAGCTAAATAGATTTTTATGGTTCCATCCATAAGCGCCATGTTTGGAGCAAACACAGCATTCCTGCTGGATGAAGAGGATCTCTGACGTTCTGGGAGTGTGTGAACCACAGTGGTGCAGTTAACAGTGAAAATGTATAGCAAGATGAAAGTGTCATGTTCCTAGAAACCAGTGGCGGCTCCAGCTTTATATTGTTAGTGGGCACAAATAGGGCACGATGGCTAGCTGGTGGGGCCTGTTTGGGTGATCAAAATCAATGTTTGTATGGTGAGCTTTAGATTTTTTTTTCTTAAGTCAGGTAATAAAATGTAGGTTAACTAGTACAGCAATGATAGGAATCAAATGTAAACATCATGAATAGAACTAGTGTTTTGAGCAGCTTGTCCAAATGATGGTGCAATTATTGAAGAAAAGTTACCTACAGCTGTACTTGGCTAGTTTTCTGGCATGCTTTAACCCCTACTTGCTAGCAAGTTGCTCTTTTGTGGACAGATCATAGACAAATCACCCCAGCCTGTGTCTCACCAATCTACGAGCAAGAGGAGGGAAGAGGCAGGAGGGAGAGAAACACTGTGTGTAATTCCTTATCTTAGTAGCTAAGCATTGCTGGAGACTGGAGCTTGTATTTTACAGACAGGAAGTTTTGAATCAGGATTATCCTCCTGATTCAAAACTTTCTGCCTATAAAATACAAGCTCTTATTAATTGGCTAATGTCAAAGAAAAACGGTAAGCTTTCATCTTGTAAGCCTTCTTCAGACTTTCTCCTGTTGACGGACAATGTTAGAACATACAGTATGAGGATTTTTTTTGCAAATATAATCATCATCTAGATACATTAATTCAGGGCTGTTGAGTTGGTACAAAAATCTTCAGACTTCAACTCCTCAGTTTATGAAACCACGACTCCGGGTACCCAAAATAACTCCGACTCCTTAGTCTAATACTTAACAGGGCTGTGGATTTTGTACAAAAATGATCCAACTCCGAATCCTCAGTTTATGAAATCATCTACTCCAACTCCGGGTGCCCAAACTCCACAGCCCTGCATTAATTACAAGGGATTTTTCAAGGATTGTGAGGTATTTTTAGCAAATAGATAAGACCCTTGGTTAACTTAATGCCTACATAGACAATCTGACATGGATGTTTTTTTTACAGATGTTATCCTGTTTACTGTGAGCCTGGAAATAACTAACTGTATGATACTGAGCAGGAGGGGCACAGTGATTCCCGGGGGGCCAGTGCCTCAGTGTAGCGCTGCCCATGCTAGAAAACACTGGAGGACTGGTTCAGGAATGGTGTCATAACCATTCTTCCTGCCTTGTCCTGCAGCTTCTCATCTCTAATTGAGCAATGGAATGGTGCTTCCTGGCTTTGTGCTCAGATGTGTTCAGGTCATTTGATGACTGTTTAGTATTGCAGAGATTTGTCACTGTTTGTGAAGGCCTGAAAGAAAACCTGTAACGAAGAAAACCTCCCCTAGGGGGTACTCATATCAGGTGGGGGAAGCCTCTGAATCCTATTGAGGCTTCCCCATCCTCCTTGGTCCCACGGCGGCGATGAAAATATTTACCTCCTCGACTCCAGCGCAGTATCGGCTCTCCGAATGGGGATAGGCAAAAATAGCCAATCTCCGTCGGGCCACTCTACTGCGCAGACGCAAAGTCTCCTGCGCAGTAGAGCGGACCCAACGGAGATCGGCTATTTTTGCCTATCTCTGCGCGAGGAGCCGCAACAGCGCCCCTGCTGAAGCCAGGAAAGATAAATAAATCAGCGCTTATCAGGCTTGTTGAGGGAGGATCCCGGGACACTTTGGGGGAGCCAGCGCTGGACTGCCTGCAGCTACAGGGGTGGGGGAAGCCTCATTGGGACCCTGAGGCTTCCCCCTCCCAAGGCGAGTACCCCCCAGGGGAACTTTTTCTTGATACAGAGTCTCTTGAACAACGGTCTACCCGAAACAAGTCAACGACGTCGCCTGTAAACAAACTACTGATCATCTGTATATGATAATTGCACTATTAATGGATATTTTTCAAGAACTTTTTTATTTTTTTAAACTTTTGATACATCAAAAAGATTTTTCAAGATGAGCATAATGTTTTAGTTTCCTCGAATGATCGATGTTGATATATCCTTGCATTCATATATGGTTTATTTTGGCGTAGTGGCACACCATTGAGGATAATATATACTTATTTATTTTGAGTCTCCCTATATACACATAGACCTTATACAAGCATGCAGATCAGATGTTTAGGGTGAAGTTTGGCTGGATTACCTGCATGCTTATTTCAGGCGTGTGATTCAGACACTATTGAGGCCATAATGATTAGCAGGACTGCCAACAACTGGCATTGTTTAAAAGGAAATAAATATGACAGCCTTCATATTCCTCATTAGTTTAGGAGTACACAAAATCATAGTTATGTGACATCAGCAGAGCTGAGTGTTAGGAAGTTTTCTTTGTGCACTGTAATATTCTAGAACACACCCCCCCCCCCAACCAAACAATACGGACTGCTGTTTTGTCAATCAGGCCTACTTAGTAATAGAGAGTGTTTTATTGATATCATTGTTAATATATTGCAGACGGGACTATTTTTCAAGGTAAAAAAAAAAAAAAAAAAAAAAAAAGCTGGAATAAGTCAAAAACTGTATCATATCACAAAGAAAAAAGATGAATAGATTAAAGTGTAAAGTGTTCAGCAGTGATGTCTTGTTTCTTGCCCAGGAGACCTTGAACAGCTTCAAATTCTAAAGGCACGGACTTGAACTTTTTCTTCATCTCTTTCTCAAAAAGCTTAAAAAGAATATAACACAATGAACAATTTTATAAATCACCAACACTCAACATTAATACAGCAAATTAGTAAAAGAACAAAAAAAAAAAACCCCCACAAAGTTTGTGATCATTCGACTACTATCTTATTGAAGTACTAAACCACAAAACATTGGTATCTGCTATTTTACACTCTGAAAATGAAGCAACAAATTGCACCGACTGTTCTAGAAATTGCTCCAGTATTCATGACAATTTTAAAAAGTAACAGTGTATGGGAATCTAAATGCTGTAATCTACGTACATTTTAAAATCCTGTATATAGGATTCTGCAATCCTCCTGATAACTTGTCACTTACTTACCTCATAAGACGACAACTCAAGCAGCTCAGAGATCTCACTTTCCTGTGAAGACAGGTTGCGGCTAATCACATTGGCTGCTCTCACAACATTTGGGTAGTAATGATTTTGCAGAGCCTGCAAATACAATATGTGCATTGATCAATAAATCTAAACATGCACTCTTCAAATTGTGTAACACTTTTGTTTTTTTAATATCAACAGTGTATGTAAAGAACTACCCATATATTCATACTAAATAGTCACAACTAGATATGTACACTAATCTGCTGGATAACTAGACTCAAGTACTAACAGGTACAGCTGGGCCCTGGATGTCTCAAGCAGGGGTCACACCAGTTGAAATCGCAGGCATCGGACCATAATGCAAAAATGAATGCAAAAATGAATGCAAAAACGCAAGGAATGCTTTCCTATGGGGCCGCTGCATTTTCAGAAACCATCTGCAATTCTGTATAGTGTGAAAAAAAAAAAAAAGAACCTGCACTACTTTTCTGCAAAATGCTGCATTCAATCACAATTGCACATATTGTGGGGAAAACAGCTTCCGAGGAATCAAAAGTGTGATCCCTACCCTCAGTCTACAGCCAAAATGGCTGCTCTGATGGTCCATTACATCTATGTCTCACACTGTGAATTGAGGCAAGTTTATCCTACAAAATGGTGCCTTCAGCTGAAGCTTACTCAATGGAAGTTTTAGGTATTTTTTTTCATCCATTTAACCTGATTTGCCAGCCATGCAAATAACGGAGTCCATGAACCACCAAAGGGGACATTGGATCCCTTACAAAGTTCCATACTGTTCTGTAAATGAAATGCACACTTGTGCTGTCCTGTTTGCCCTCTCTATGACTGGAGTATGCATTTGTACAGAGTTTGCAATACAGTTGAGGTGTCAAATGGATCCTTTCCCTCCAACAATTCACAACTAATAAAGGGGAATAAAAAGGAATAGTCATAGCCACTGCAAATGGCAACTGAAGCATCATACCTCAATCTCCCAAAGAGAACTCTCTAAAGCTCGGCTCTTTGCTGGATCTTGTTCCTCCATGATATAAGGGTCTGATGTCACATCTACAGTAGAAAACAGAAACCAAAGGTAACAGATGTAAGGAATCAATTCTTTTTATGCCCATTAAAACAGGTCGCTATAAGGGGCAATATGCGGAATCCCTACTACTCACTGGCTGCCACCCAACTGCTTAAGAATATATAGATTGAAACAGCTCAGTATACATGTCTGCATTTTACTAGTGCAGCATGATGTTGTTGCAAGGCCAGTGCATGCAGGATCTGAGCTGCGGCTATACTACCACAGTATACAATGTAGCAAGTGGTTAATTAGGCGTTGATGATATCAAGTTCATACAAATGTTATGCCTTTAAAACATGCTGCTTTGACCTAGATCAATCAAATGTGATAGCTGATTGGATAGTTCCAGTTTCAACCTGCATACATTTGCATAAAACTAACACAATTTGTCTCAACTTGAAATAAGCAGTATCTTATTGACAATCTAGTGTAAACTTCCACCCCACAACCCCCCTTTTACCGGCACAAAAACACTGTCAGTCATCAATGGACAACTTGTATGAATATTCACTTAAAGGACACGTTTGAGAAAGGAAAAAAAAATCCGCTACATTGGAGATGCCGACCTTGCCAGGTTGGGATCTTGTTCAACTGTCACTGCACGAGTGCGTGGCCATGCCGCTCTCGCTCACATGGCCTGGAAAGTTCTGCGCAGGTGCAGTACTTCTGCACAAAACACTCCAGGCCAAGTAAGCACAATCACAAGCGCCGCAGCCATGCGCTCACACAGGCGCAGAGGATCCCGACTTGGCGAGGTCGGCATCTCCAACTGAGGGGATCCCGGGACACCAGAGCTGAGGCGAGGGACAGATCGGCTGTCAGGGTCTGGAGGAAGCCCCAGGTAAGTAGATCTTGTTTTTTTTTTATTTTCTTAGATATGTCTTAAGGATAAAGTCTCCTTTTTTTAGTACTATAAAAGTTTAAAACCATTTATGAGCAGCTAATGAGATATAAAATCTTGATACAAAGCTTGTAAGCTGTAGCATTTCTAGATACAAGGTAACCTTGTCTAATGCCGGGCATACACAGCTCGAGAATGCGCCGGTATCGAGCCAGATCGATTCCCGCTCGTCCCTGCGGGCGCTGCTAATCAGTGTTTTGTTTGCTCCCATTATTCTCCCCGCCGGTATCAAGCGCAGAATCGATTCGGCAGAGTATCGGACAGGTTGAATATTATCAATCGAGCCATCAGCGGCTCGATTGATAATATAAAAACGGACCATGTATGCCCAAGCATTAGGACCCTGCACAGAACTACTGCCTTCATGTATTTAGAGGGATCCGCTTAGGAATAGCCCATTTGACTGGAGTAATGTACAATATGTATGCCTAGAGGCCGTGTGTTTTTAGGTTATATTTAGTAATGAGCACAACTTGGCCAGCGGTTTAAGGGGAATGGCTATATGCTCGTTGGAAAAAGTGAGTTTTGTGGAAACACTTAAAGATTTCAAAGGTCGAAGATGGGATGTGTTTTGGAAGGGGCTTTCAGAGACGAGGTGAGGCTTCAGAGAAACCATGTATATGTGAATGCAAGGAGGTGGTTCTAGGGAAGTACAGAAGAAGGTTGTGTGCAGAGTGGAGACTGAGGTTGGGGTGACATCTGGAAACTAGTAGAGATATACGGGGGAGAAAGATTGTGGAGAGCTTTGTAGGTAAAAGTTCAATGGTTCTTCTGGCCAATGAAGAGTTTGACAGAAAGGAGCAGCAGATAAGGAGTGAGAAGAAAGATGAATGAGTTGAGCAGCTAAGTTCAGTATAGATTGGTGGGGTGCCAGTCTGTTAGTAGTCCACAAAGTAGCATATTACAATAGTCCAGATGATATAAGTAAGAGCCTGCAGCAACATTTTTGTAGCGTCCTGGATGAGAAAAAGTTGGATGCGAGAAACCAAAGGAGTTCATTAAGATTCCAGTACTGTGCATGTAAATAATGAGTCAGAGGGGGCCAAAGAAAAAGCACTGAGGCAGCCCTACAGACAAAGGATGTGGAGAAGGGATCTGAAAGTTGTGAAAGACCTTTCATTCAAAACTTCTGGTCAACATCTGCACGTGCAGTTATGTTTATCTCATCAAGTTCTGCCAATGCTTTACATTATCCTTAGCGAAAAGATCATCACTGGTAGTTACAGTCAACGATCTTCAAGTGTACATGAGATGAAAAGCTATAAAAGTTTTATACATACTTGAGGCTTCCTCCAGCCCCCTCCATGCTGATCGCTATTTTACTATCCTCCTGCACCGCCTGGATTGTCCGGCAGAAGCCCCGTTAGATTTGCCAGTGGGCGCAGGCACAGTCCGCTCCCGCGGCTAGGAACGAGTGCTCTTGGCGACGGGAGTGTAGCAGGTTGCGTGCATGGGCAGTCCGGCCCAACTGGCAAAGCTAAAGGGGCTTCTACTGGACAATCCAGGAGGGAGGACGACGGCGGAGAGCGAGTGATCAGTGTGTGGAGTGCGCTGGAGGAAGACCAAGGTATGTATAAAACGTTTATACCCTTTCATCTCAGGTTTACTTTATACGTGTATAGCTCTCCTGATGTCACTGGCCTCACTGTAATAAGGTCATATCACTTCCCCACTTCTCTTTGCACACATTTCATATGTGGACACATCTAGTTAACCCTTTCTGCTAAGATGCTCAAATCAGCAGTTACCTCGGTATGAAATTTTATTTTCATGAACACTCAAAGTTCACAATTGTATCTTGAACATTTTAAAAAAAACTGCTAGATTGTACACTTCAAAATGCTAAAAACACCTAAATCATAAGTTAACATAAAAAAAAAAAAATAGTTACCGCCACCTGCATCGGGCCGATGGATGAGAGGTCGGCATGCAGGATGCCTTCGGATCAGGTTACAAATAAATGGAATGATCATCAGCAGAACTTGTGGAGGAGCAGTCAGAGAAAGTCTTGAGAGACGCTTGGCGAATGCAGCCACCAGGTATACAGGCAGATGTCTGCAACACCAAATTGCATTTAGAAGATCGTAAAACATGAACAGCTATATACATAAATAAAAACTTAAAGTGAAAATATGCCATCTACACTCAGGAAAATAATCTGCCATACTTACGTGGAAGACAAAAACAAATTGGCTAAATGAAAGAATCTTGCTCGATATTTCACATAAAACACGGAAGGGTCGAGGAGGGAATACAGCTTCCTGTAGAAGTCTGGGTACTCGCTATGGACACATACAGAAAGAAGAGAAAAATGTCATACCCAATAACTGATTTAAACAGCAGTTCTAAATGCAAGATTATGCTACTATGATACTATCTGAAGTTAGATTATTTTTCATTGGTGGGGTGCTTGGGGCATATGAGGCTGCACCATTCACTATAAACAGAGACAACCACAAAAGTTAAAGGGGAACTGAACAGAGAGGTATAGGGAGGCTGCCATGTTTATTTCCTTTTAAGCAATTCCAGTTGCTTGGCAGCCCTGCTGATCCTCTGCCTCTAATACTATTAGCCATAGCCCCTGAACAAGCATGCAGCAGATCAGGTGTTTCAGACTTTAAAGTCAGATCTGACAAGACTAGCTGCATGCTCGTTTCTGGTGTTATTCAGATACTACTGCAGAGAAATAGACCAGCAGGGCTGCCAAGCAACTGGTATCGATTAAAAGGAAATAAATATGGCAGCCTCCGTATACCTCTTCAGTTCCCCTTTAAAGGGTTCTCAGAACCAAAAGTAAAACATTTCCATAAAACCTCCTGCTTGTAGAGGTCGCTGTTATATTGTGCTGCCCCGGCTGCTGCAATTCCTGCATGGGAGATGTAGTTCATTAATGCGATTACTTCACCTTGGCCACTTTAAACATCAGTAGCTGCGGCTGGGAGAAGCAAGTTGGAAGCAGGCACACAACGGTACACACATGGGAGAGGGGAAATGGTACAGAGAAAAGCCCCATGACAATTAAATGCTTGCCACGCCCTCAAAATTTATAAACATCCCTTTTCAGTGTTTTTTTTCCTTTACAAGGCAGCATTTAGGTGTAGGTCTAAATGAAATATGATCAATGTGATGCTCATAATTCCAGCTTCTATGCCAATTTAATGCAAATTCACTAATTAAAAACAGCTTCAAGTGCATCTGAGTGGTCCAGCATCTAGTTTTTGAAACGGAAAAGTGGCTTTAACAAGAGAAATGAATAAAGGATGCTTGAATGTTTATTAACGCATGGTATTTATTCATAAAAAATTACTTTTAAAAGCCGCGAGAATAAGTCTGCCAAATCCTAGCCTCCTGGAATCCCCCTAACAGCATTCCTCAGAAAGGGAGTGCGGCAGGTAAAAATATGTGGCAGTCACTGTGCATTTTGTCACTGTAATAACAGAAGGGCATGTGAAATAAACCCTGAGTGAGGAGACGGGGACAAGACCCAGCAGTGGAGAAAAGACATGGGAGAAAGAGCCGGCGGACTGGTGGGAGTAGCACTGCAGTCCCTACCCTCTGCACAGTCCGTGAAGTAAGGGGAGGGTCCAGCAGGCATTGCACAACATTTTCAATGAAAATACCCAAAGCAAGAAAAGTGGATGCTTTGGGTTTAGGTTCCCTAAAGTGGATGGCCATGCGCGTCCTTGATCATGCTCCCAGTGCTGGGAGCATTCTGCACGTGCGCAGGATGCCCCGGCAAAAGCAGCGTGATCGAGGACTCACAAAGCCAGGGCTAAAAATGAAACTCAACCGCTGCGGGGGACCAGAGGATCATCCTGTGACAGCACAGGGCGGCAGCGGCAGCAGCAGGCTAGTAGAAGCCCCAGGTAAGTGAAACTTTTTTTTTTTTTCCTTTCAGTTTAGGTTCCCGCCCCGTTCACACTGCATGCGTTTCCAGCCACGTTTTGGGAACGTGTGCAGGAGGTCGACACGCACGACATCAGACAGTGCATAGAGTTCACTGTCTGATGTTCACACTCCCTGCGTTCGACCTGTGCAGTCTGGGAACGCATGCTGCACGCATTTTTTTTGCAAAAATGCGCTGCTGTCCCATTCACTTTTCAGTGATGGGATCAGCCACGCAATGCGTGCAAACACTGATGGCGTGCGTTCGCATGCGTTGCGTTCCGCACGCATGGCCGTCCGCATTTGTAATGTGAACGGGGCCTTAAGTTTACATACCTAGGGCTTCCTTCAGCCCCCTCCACCCTGATCGCTCCCATGCCGTCCTCTTCTGACTGCCCATTCGCCTGCTACTGGCCCTGGAAAATCCATCAGTCAAGGCCAGTCGGTGCATGCGCAGTCCAGCCAGGTGCGCTCCTGTCTCGCTCCTGACGGCATGAATGCAGCGGGAGCGAGCACGCGGCCATGCGCAGTTGGCCAAGAACGGAGAGGAAGAGGAGGAGGTTGTGGGAGCAATCAGGCCAGAGGAAGCTCCAGGTGTGTATATTTTATTCATGTGGCCCCATCTCAGGCTCACTTTAAGATATAACTTATATGTGTCCGCTATCTTTAGCAGTAGTAAATGATGCAATAATAAGCATAAACAATAAATCTGAAACACATTTCTACTTACAGGTTATGCTGGTGAATCAGAATGAACAGTCCATTCAGAGCCAGAAGGCTGATAGCTCCACCTGGGCATAAAACGAGAACACGGTTCTAAAACTGTCACAGTTGCACTTTAAATAAATAAAACATGTTATATGTGCTCACCGATATCATATGCGGCCGTGAGGAAATCTATCATCAGCGTGGGCTTGATCATGTGAGGCAATATAGATTCATGTAGGATCAAAAGCACTTTCTTATACAGACTCACAGAGAGCTGCAGAGAACAAACAAAAGTCAGTGTCCTGGCTGGAATATTAAACCTTCTGTCCTATTTCATCTTTAAATAGAATAAATGTAATGAAGGGCAGTACAAAAGCGCTGCATGAATGTGGCACTGGCTGTCATAGGGCTACTGTTAGCACAAGAGCAACATGGAGCACTGAGCACTCACTTTATTCTTCAGAAAGTTCATCCATACTCTCTCAAATACCCTCTTATGCTCCTGAAACAAAGAAATTAATCATGGTTTCATATTATGCACAAAGGGAAAGTGCATGCACCACAAAAGACATAAGCTTCACTTCGTTACCTTCAGCTTTGCCGGTTTCCATTCATCACATTTCTCTGATTAAGAAACAGAAGACATTGCATAATTTTAGTCTTCTTTTAGTCAGCAGCTTAAATGATGAACAATAGCAGACAATAGCACAGAACAATGTCCAAAACTCACACACTGTATTGTACAATACACAGGCACTGACTTCCACATTTACAAGTTTTCTAAAAGAACCTAATCTACTTCGGCAAGCATAATGACCTTTCTTGTGATTTGCATTAATCTATATTAAATGTCTAACCAAAGAGGAGAAGCTCGTAAAGCCATTTCCATTAATAGGTTTTAAAACTCAATTCCATGAAAGTTTTTATATTAGCTTTGTATTAGTGTGATATGAAAAATGGGTAAGCAGGGACGAAGCAGCACTCTTGGAGCATCATAGAGTGGGCAGGGCGAGTGGGGAGAGCATTGCCAACAGCCAGGGGAATTGTGGGCCGCAGTACTCACACTCAATTTGGCCCGGTGCACACCAAAAATCGCTAACAGATCCGCAAAACGCTAGCGGTTTTTGAAACGCTTTTTCTTATTTTTATGAAGCGTTTTAGCTAGCGCTTTGTGGTTTTTGGTAGCGTTTTTTGGTGTAGTAGATTTCCTATATTGTTACAGTAAAGCTGTTACTGAACAGCTTCTGTAACAAAAACGCCTGGAAAACCGCTCTGAACTGGCATTTTTAGAGCGGTTTGCGTTTTTCCTATACTTAAAGAGACTCTGTAACATTCAAAAGATCCCCTGGGGGGTACTCACCTCGGGTGGGGGAAGCCTCCGGATCCTAATGAGGCTTCCCACGCCGTCCTCTGTCCCACGGGGGTCTCTCCGCAGCCCTCCGAACAGCCGGCGACTGTGCCGACTGTCATTTCAATATTTACCTTTGCTTGCTCCAGTGGGGGCGCTGTGGCGGCTTTCCATTCCGAACTACACGGAAATACCCGATCTCATTCGGGTCCGCTCTACTGCGCAGGCGCAGGAAACTTGCGCCTGCGCAGTAGAGCGGACCCGACGGCGATCGGGTATTTCCGTGTAGTTCGGAGCCGACAGCCGTCAGAGCGCCTGCGCAGGAGCCAGGAAGGTAAATATTGACGTCACCGCTGCCCGGACTCCACGGAGGGCTGCAGCGAGACCCCTGACGGATGGAGGACGGCGTGGGAAGCCTCATTAGGATCCGGAGGCTTCCCCCACCCGAGGTGAGTACCCCCCAGGGGATCTTTTTATGTTACAGTTCCTCTTTAACATTGGAGGCAGAAATGCCTCCGCAATCCAAAAAATGCCTCACCCGGGAGTATGCGTTTCAGCAAAACGCCTCCCGCTCTGGTGTGAACCACCCCATTGAAATACATTACCCTACCGTATCCGCAGCCGCAAGCGGCTGTAAAAACGCGAGAAAGCCCGCTCGGTGTGCACCAGCCCTCAGTCAGATGCAGTCATCAGCTAGCCTGGGTCGTGGTCTTCTGCACAGACGCTAACACTGCACGCCTCTCGCAGCTGGGAGCACTCTGCACTTTTGCAGTTTAGAAAGACTAAGTGCAAGCGCAGATTGCCTTGGCCACAGGAGTGCAATTATGAAAGGAAAGCGGCCCCTGCGCAGAAGACTATGACCCAACCATGGGTCGCAATCTTACAGGGGGGAGAGCGGCGGCCTAAAGAACAAGGCAACTTCAGCATGGGACCTGATAGACTTCAAGGGGCTGGAAGGTGAGTAAAACTTTTTTCTTAAGGTACCCATATATTGTACAAAAAAAATAAATAAATAAATGAAAAAAAGAAAGTTTGATTTTCCCGTTTTTTTTACCAAAACGATCGAAAGAAAGTTGAAAAGAATTTTTTTTTATGATCAAGAGAAACAAACGATTATCCAGTTTTTTTCTATAAAAATATGGTCAGACATGTTGGAAAAATCTTTATATTTGATCTAATGGAATAATCAATTAAAATGATCAAAAAAAAAAAAAAAAAAAAAGTGAAAAATTGTACCATGTATGGGCACCTTTAGGGTCGCCTGTACAGTGGACCAAATCTCCTCTGCACATGCTGCAATTTAATTCTCCTGGCTTCCTGCCGCAATGCATGCCGGGAGATGTAGTCCGTTTTGCTACATCTCCCAGCATGCGACACATACGGAGGAGATGGTGACCACTATACAGATGCAACAGTGCAAAATAAGTGCACTGGCTACAGTCACATGATTATATTAGAAAATGGTCGCTAATGGGTTTATAAAGCGGTCTGAAATAGCGCACATACGTATGAGGAAATCTACACGCACCTTTTTGTGCTACTAGAAAGTTTGCTAATTCACATTCTTCTGGCATGTTAATGGATGAGAGGAGGCTGAAGACATTGTTCTGGAGGGGCACCGGCAAAGCCTGTATGAAATGAAACAAGGAAATATTCAGCACAAGCTCCAATTCTTAGTTTAGAAAGTTAAGGAAATAAAATATATTTTGTTTTGCTGATTGCTTTTCTTGTACATACAATAGTGCTTGAAAATGTATGAGCTCTTCAAATGTCAATATTTCTGCATAAATATGACCTAAAATGTGATCCGTATATCATGCAAGCCCCACAACTAGTTCATTAGAGCTCAATTATACAAATATGTCATTGTGCCTATTCAATTATTTCTTGAAATAACAAAAAATAATAATAATTAAAAGCTCCATTTGTGGGAATACTTGAGCTTGTCATAGTAAATTTCTGGGTTTAAAAAAAAAAAAAAAAAAAAAAAAATTATAAAAATTCTATATAATAATAGGCAACTGTCCCTGCTTACAGCAGGGAGAGTTGCCTGTGTAGCTGGGTCCGTGCCTTTCACACAGGCAGGAGGACAGGGACGGGGCCAGGGAGCCAGGCGGGCGTGTGAGCGGGCGGCCGGGTGTGCGACGGGCAGGCGCGCAGAGACAGACCTAGCCCGTTTTTAAACGGGCCGAGGTCACTAGTTACATTTATAAGGCTGAAAAAGTGTTTGTAGCTAATGAAAAACATAACATTAGAAAAGTAGTGGATGATTGATGTCAGGACACCTTCTGGGGAAAAGACACAGGAAACAAAAACAAAAAACAAAAAAAAAAACAAAAAAAAGGGGCTCCCTTAGCTTGCTATTTCAATTGGCCTGGCACAGCTATTGGCCTGAGGAAGCAGGCTCAGACCCGTGAAACGCGTTGCCTGTGCTACCAATAAAATCTTTTGTCCCTACAAAGATTTGTCATCCTTGAGGTAAGCAACCTCAAACCTTTATCGGTTTTAAAACTGCTTTTAAACGCTTTTATATACCACCAGGGCGCCTCTTTAAACCATTTATAACATTAGGAAAGCATTTATATGCAAATATTGAATCATTCTAATTCTAAAAAATTGTGTATGTATGTGGGTCATTGGGTTCTTGCAATGATATAATTCGCAATAGGGGGTTACTTGCCAAACACACATGCTATAATAATACTGAGTAACACTGAACCACCAGCCAATAAAAATGCAGGTAGGCCCCGGTTAAAGGAAGAGGAGATGGGGATTGTAGGTCTTTTTCAAAGAAAATTTGTTTCCACAGAATCAAATTTAATATTTTTCTGTCCGTTTTTAAGTAAAGGCCTACTGGTAGAATAGAGAGCGAGTGTGTGTGATACAGATTACTGCCATATTACCTCTTTGACATTCTGAAAGGTTTCATTAGTGAAAACCATGGTGTAATATCGCACATCATCATGCTCCAGATACTCCTGAAATCTGGATATCAAAGAGGAAGAATGTTTCTCTTCTTGTAGCAAGCCACGTACAACCAACTGAAAAAACAAAAACAAAAAAAGAACAGGATCACAAGCAGGGTCTCATCGCAGATCCAACTTCCTTATTAATTCAGTATTTATTAATGGTAAAAAAAAAGCCTTAAAGCAGAAGCCTGGACAACGCTATGAAAAGGAACCTGTGGGGAGGAGATACTCACCTCACCAGGAAGGGTCTATCTGCTCCTCACCATGAGTCTTCTCTTTCATGTTCATCATCCCGTCAGCACTGCTATCCCAGTGGCAAGGGCTCTGAATCCAAAAAAACTTTTCCCCGCTAGTATTTATATTGTGTTCAAAGATGGGCTTAAAAGGGAATCCAAGGTGAGAGGGATATGGAGGCTGCCATATTCATTTCCTTTTAAACAATACCAGTTGCCTGGCTGTCCTCCTGATGCCGTGTCTCTAATACTTATAGCCATAGACCCTAAACATACAGCAGATCAGGTACTCTGACTCAGGTTTTACTGCATTAGCCATGATTGTTCCAGGGTTTTGAAGACCAACAGGGCTGCCAGGCAAATGGCATTGTTTACAAGGAAATAAATATGGCAGTCTTTATATCCCTCTCACCTCATGTTCCATTGCTGTCAGCTATAATGCAATGGATAACTGATGCGCAGCGCATTAGAAGAAGTTTTCCATGTTTCCCCATTGGTCAGTTTACATCTATGCATTATAACCAAATATTTTTTTTTACAATGCACTGCCTGCAGCATTTTTGTGTCCATTGTGGACCCCAATACATAGAAAAAGTGGATGAAAAGAGAAAGTGCAAAACAAGGGATACAAGGGATAAGTTTAACATAGTTAGCAGTTGCCATTTTGTTTATGCATGTTTTTCACTTTTGTTTTCCCATTTTGTATGTGTACAAGCCTTAAAGGGGTTCTTTCGCGAAAAAAGTAGGCAGTTAAAAAATGTGACAGATGACAGGTTTTGGGCCAGTCCATCTTTTTAAGGGGGATTCTCAGGGCTTTCTTTGTTTTCAACAGCATTTCCTGAACAGCAGTTTAACTGCCAAAATAGCAAGATACCAGCTGGCCTCCCTAATCACTTGCACACTATTATGTCAGTTAGATTTTGCAACTGTTGTTCAGGAAATGCTGTTGAAAACAAAGAAAGCCCTGAGAATCCCCCTTAAAAAGATGGACTGGCCCAAAACCTGTCATCTGTCACATTTTTTAACTGCCTACTTTTTTCGCGAGAGAACCCCTTTAAGAGAATAAGCCTTCATAAGTAAGTCAGGAGAAATAGCATAAATGTACAAAGTTCATACAGACTTACTTTTAACAATTTGCGAGGGAATCGGTAACTATCCTTCCATTTGGCAGCTTCCAAAGGAAATTTCCCTTCTAGAACGATGAATTTCATAAGTATGCATAATGCCAGCTCCTGTAGAGCAAAGAAAATGATAAACAAAAACACACACACATACTAAAGGATCACTATCGCAAACAAATTAGAAATGTGTGGGTATAAGAAGTTAATTTATTCGAGATTAAAATGCACTATAAAATGACTTTCTTCATTTGTTCCTGTCCATTTAGTAGGAAGTGAAAATCTCAGGGCTGTGGAGTCGGAGTTCGAGTCGAGGAGTCGGAGCAATTTTGGGTAGCTGGAGTCAGAGGTTTCATAAACTGAGTAGTCTGAGTCAGATGATTTTTGTACCAAATCCAAAGCCCTGTTAAGTATTAGACTAAGGAGTCTGACCCATTTTGGGTACCTGGGGTTGGAGGCTTCATAAACTGAGGAGTCAGAGTCGTATGATTTTCGTACCGCTCCACAGCCCTGGAAAATCTGACAGATTTTAGAGTATACCATCTGCTCGTGGGGAATTCTCAGCATACCCTTTATTCTTTACAAAAGCACTCCCTGGAAAGGATCTATACAAAGATGAAAAAAAAATGCTTCATGTCACAACTAGTGGACAAGTGCTGTCTGCTGCATGAGATAGCCGCCATTGCTGGACGAACCACCAAGTAAATAAACAGGCGTAGCCGATAGCAGGTAAGTATACTGCTGTCTGCCATTCTTGTCACTTCCACTCCCTCATCAAATATAGTAAAGGCAAAATAGACAGATACAGTAGATACTGTAATACCTTCTGGGCAAGGCCAACACACTCTATGCTGCCACACCACCTCCTCCCTAGTGTTTTCCAGGGCAGTTGGAGTCGGAGCAATTTTGGGTACCTGGAGTCTGCGTTGGAGTCGGAGGTTTCATAAACTGAGGAGTCGGAGTCAGATGATTTTTGTACCGACTCCACAGCCCTGCAGGGAAGGCAGCGACAACAATGCGAGTCACCTGTAAGTGTTTCTGCACTGGATCCTGAGTCACAGTCCCAAAAATTGTCAGAGAAGGAGCAGTATCAGGCAATGGAGGAGGTTCATGGAAACATCTGGCCAGCCAAATTCAGAAGGTTCAGTGAGGTGACCGATTGTCCATTTGGAGGGATCAATCACTGCTCAAGCTCATGACTAGCATTAGGACAGTTTTTTTTGTGTTTTATAATTGTATTATTTAAAGTCTTTGTTCAACCTGTGGTGTTCAGCTATAGAGTAATCACAGGATGGGATGGGATATACAATGCAGCCAAAGAATAGGATACAGAATGGGATACACGGCGGGGCCACAGCGTGGGATATATTGGCTCCTCTGTTTTGAGGATCACTAGATTACAGGCCTGGATGGACAGAACATGCTTTGGCAGGCAATAAGTCTTACGTCAATAGTGAATCATCTGTGCAATTAGCTGTCTGTCTAAACTGCTATTATCAGTCATGTATGCACATACCAAGCTTTTTTTCACATGAAAAAGATCATCCTAAAACTTAACCGACATACTAATGAAATAGAAGTAAATGGAATTTAGCAAATACCTCAGGGTCATTGCAAGGAAACCCAGATATTAAAGGGATACTGTAGGGGGGGGTCGGGGGAAAATGAGTTGAACTTACCCGGGGCTTCTAACGGTCCCCCGCAGACATCCTGTGTTGGCGCAGCCACTCACCGATGCTCCGGCCCAGCCTCCAGTTCACTTCTACAATTTCAGACTTTAACCACTTGATGACCCACCCTTTACCCCCCCTTAAGGACCAGCGCTGGTTTGATTGATCTGTGCTGGGTGGGCTCTGCAGCCCCCAGCACAGATCAGGGTGCAGGCAGGGAGATCAGATTGCCCCCCTTTTTTCCCCCCTATGGGGATGATGTGCTGGGGGGGGTCTGATCTCTCCTGCCTGCTGTGGGTGGCGGGGGGGGGGGGGCACCTCAAAGCCCCCCTCCGCGGCAAAATTCCCCCTCCCTCTCCTACCTGCTGCCTCCCCCTGGTGTTCCGGGCTGCACAGGACGCTATCCGTCCTGTGCAGCCAGTGACAGGATGTGGTCTGTCACATGGCGGCGATCCCCGGCCGCTGATTGGCCGGGGATCGCCGATCTGCCTTACGGCGCTGCTGCGCAGCAGCGCCGTACAAATGTAAACAAAGCGGATTATTTCCGCTTGTGTTTACATCTAGCCTGCGAGCCGCCATCGGCGGTCCGCAGGCTATTCACGGAGCCCCCCGCCGTGATTTGACAGGAAGCAGCCGCTCGTACGAGCGGCTGCTTCCTGATTAATTAGGCTGCAGCTGGCGACGCAGAACTGCGTCGCTGGTCCTGCAGCTGCCACTTTGCCGACGCACGTTATGAGTGTGCGGTCGGCAAGTGGTTAAAGTCAGAAAACCACTGCGCCTGCGTTGCAGTGTCCTCAATCCCGCTAATGTCACCAGGAGCGTACTGCACAGGCCCAGTATGGTCTGTGTCTGCGCAGTACACTCCTGGTGACATCAGCGGGAGCGAGGACACAGGCGTGCAGGCGCAGTGGTTTTCTGACTTTAAAGTCAGAAATACCAGAAGTGAACTGGAGGCGGGGCCGGAGCATCGGTGAGTGGCTGCGCCAACACAGGATGTCTGCGGGGGACCATTAGAAGCCCCGGGTAAGTTCAGCTCATTTTCCCCCCGACCCCCCTACAGTATCCCTTTAAATGAAGTACATATACATCTATAAAGCAATACTGACCTGAACTTGTAGAGACGTGTGATGCAGAAGGTCCACCATGCAGGCCACACAGCTGTTGTAGCGATGCCTCATCCATATTTTGTACTTGTCCTCGGCTCCAGTAGTGTCTGGATAGCAAATAACAGAAAAGCTAAGGATTGCTCACAAATATTTCACTCAATTCAAATATTCAACAACAGATCTATCTGGAAAGAGATGAAATGGCTGCTTCACTAGTCTTCCTGCCACACTGCAGACAGCAAAGTGAAGTTGGATGTACATTATCGTTTTTACCTTCCTGTTGCTTCATGCACCAGAGAGCCAAGTGGCTCAAATTATGCTATGAAGTAGAGATTGGACATCTTTGCTCAGAAGCCACCAGCTGAGGGCTCAGTCACACTAGAAGCAAGTGCAATTAAATGCATGCTGCATTTTGATGATAGGTTCTGCTCTTTCCCAATCTAGATTCACCACATATTATTGCGGGTCATGGCTACATATACACTCATGCAAGTGTGAATCCTCTATACAGTGCATCCAGAAAGCGTTCACAGCACATCACTTTTTCCACATTTTATGTAATAGCCTTATTCAGAAATACATTCTTTTCCCCTCAGAATTCCACACACAATACCACATAACAACGTGAAATTATTTGAGATATTGGCAAATTTATTAAAAATAATAAGACTGAGAAATCACATGTACATAAAAAGTATTCACAGCCTTTGCTCAATACTTTGCTGATGCTCTTTTGGCAACAATTACAGCCTCAAGTCTTTTTGAATATGATGCCACACCTATCTTTGGCTAGTTTCACCTATTCCTCTTTGCAGCACCTCTATTGCTGGATACACACAGTGCGTTCCCGCACTCGATTTCTCGCTCGATTATTTCCGAATATTTCCAATCACGTTTCGATGATTGATAGGTCGATTCTCATGTAAAGTATGCCGAATCGACCTAACAATCCATCGAAACGCGAATCGGACATGTCGGAAATAATCGAGCAGTCGGGAATAGAGTGGGAATTTGAGTGCGGGAACGCACCGTGTGTATCCAGCATAAAGCTCCATCAGGTTGGATGGGAAGTGTCAATGCGCAGCCATTTTAAGACCTCTCCAGAGATGTTCAATCGGATTAAAGTGGACCTGAACTTGCACGGGACAGAAGTAAGACATATAGAAATGCACATTGTATGTATTTAGAGAGTTTAGTCTGTTTAATCCCCCTCATTTGTGTCTAATCACAAATTGTAATTTGATCTCCCCCCCCCCTGTGTTACATGACTGTGATGGCAGATAAGCTTATCTGAAAGGACAGGCTGTAAACAATATGTCTGCTTCCATGAATCAGGAAGTAGAAACAATGCAGATTTATTTTAGGCTTTGTATCAGCTGTAACAAAAATGTTTTTGTTTAAAAGGTTATTATGCTCTTGTGTATCTTTTAGAACAGAGAGGACGTTCTGAGATCAGGTCCACTTTAAAGTCTGGACTCTGTTTAGGCCACTCAATGACATTCACAGAGTTGTATTAAAGAGAACCCAATGCGGTTCCTTGGGGGGCAGATGGGACACAGAGGCATGTTTTCTGCCTTGTGACATGTCTGTGTCCCCACACTGCCGTTCTCTGCCCCCCACCAACACCGCACTATAGCCCCAGTGTTCTCCCCAGGCTTAATTAGGTGGGCGGGCCGCCCGGGTGTTTTGAAACCCCGCCCGCCTGTTGGTATGCACTTGCGTAGCTAGCAAATGTCACTGCTGTAATCTGCAGGCAGGAGCGTTCGGCTGGGGCACGGAAGCAAAAGCCATCGCAAGCAAAAGCCATCGCTTTACAGTGCAGGAGCGCTCCTCTGCCTGGGTGACCTCACCTTCCTAGTGGAGCTGTGATTGGCTGGGCGGGTTGTAAGGGGCGGGACTTGGGCAGCACGATAAGACAGAACAGCAGCCGTCCGCATACACATGCTGGCAGGCTAATGCTGTGTGACTTGAGGCTGGGGAGAGAGCCTGGGGCTGCAGGCAGACTCTCACTCCCCAGCAAATATGGACAATTGTTTCCTCTGCCCTGGGCTGGCTGCATGAATGTCAGCAGCCAGTCCCATCCTCTCCAGGCAGCTCCGAGGCTGAGTCACATGTGATCGGGCAGTGCAGGGCACGGAGTTCTGCCGCCCCGCCCCCTTTTTCCCCGACTGCTTGACTTCAACACACACGCTCTTCTGATGTGGACAGGAGAAGTTGTAAACTCTGCAGATAAGTAATGATCTCCCTTCCACTGGATGAGGTCTCTGCTATTGTCCTCTAACCAGCAGGAGCACGTTTTATCTGATTTTTCAGCTTGTGAGAGGGCAGGGAGCTGTCAAGCTAGGGGACGTGATAAAACAAATGATAAAACAAACATGACTGCATTGACCTGCAATTTAGATTAGCTGACTTGGAGGGGATGGAGGCTGCTGCTGACTCGTTTCTGTCTCAATCCCGTATTATTATTATTATTTGGTATTTATATAGCACAAACATCTTCTGCAGTGCTGTACAGAGTATATTGTCTTGTCATTTAACTGTCCCTTAGAGCGGCTCACAATCTAATTCCTACCATAGTCATATGTCATATGTATGTATCATGTAGTGTATGTTTTGTAGTCTAGGGCCAATTTAGGGGGGGCCAATTAACTTATCTGTGTGGTTTTAGGATGTGGGAGGAAACCGGAGTGCCCAGAGGAAACCCACACACACTGAGAGAATATACAAACTTGTAGATGGTGCCCTGGCTGGCATTCAAACGGGGGACCCAGCGCTGCAAGGAAAGAGTGCTAACCACTACGTCACCATGATGCCCAAACCAGTCTCCCCATGAAATGCAACTGTAACACCCATTTGTAGTGTTCTTCCCAAGCTCTTTAAGACAGTTGCTTCACCTGGCTAATTTTGAGGAGCACCTGGCTCAACTCCTCATTCTCCTCCTTATACTGTAAGGGGGAAAAAAATCCCCCCCCCCCCCCCCCTCGCAACTCGCACACCACCCGGCTACTCTTTCATGCCGCCCGGCTGGAAAAAAATTCTGGGGAGAACACTGAGCCCCCCAAAATTAGCTACAATATTTGGCCCTATCCTGGAGAGTAAACTGAGGAGAGGTATTCAGTGTACAAAAAGCCACCACAGGTGTTCCTGCAGGATTTCCAGAGCTGGCATTGGGCAGCTCTCTCTCCCTGGCCGCTCCCGCGCACGCTGCTGTGACAGAGAATCAATCTCTCCTTTAAGCGTCGTGACCCAGACATCACAAAGTGAAAGTGGGCCAATGCGGCCACAGTAGCGTTGGTTTTGGCGGATACCTGATCCGCTTGGCCCCCAGGATCAGGTAGAATTTTTTTTTATTTATGAACCCACCTTGGGCTCTCTAACGCACCTGATATCTTGGCTGTCTGCTTAGGGTCCTTGTCCAGCTGAAAGATAATCCGTCTCCCCAGTCTGAGTTCAAGAGGGCTCTGGATCAGGTTTTCATCCAGGATGTGTCTGTACATTGCTGCAGTCATATTTTCCTTTATCCTTACTAGTCTCCCAGTTCCTGCTGCCGAAAAACATCCGCATAGCATGATGCCGCTACCACCATGTTTCAATGGGGAGATGGTATTGGCCTGGTGATGGCCAGTACCTGGCTTCCTTCAAACTTGACACCTGGCATTCACACCAAAGAGTTCAATCTTTGTCTCATCAGACCAGAGAATTTTGTTTCTCATGGTTCGAAAGTCCTTCAGGTGCCTTTTGGCAAACTCCAGGTGGGCTGCCATGTGCCTTTTGCTAAGGAGTGGCTTCCATTAGGCCACTCTATCCATACCGCAAAGAATAGAAAAAGCTGGGTCTCCACCTGGATTTTGCAATATTAGTTTATTAGTGGTAACATAGCCACAAAAGGCACAACGTTTCAGCACACAGGCCTTTGTCAAATGGTGCCTGTGTGCCGAAACATTGTACTTTGTGTCTATATGTTACTTTGTGTGTAGAATTCTAAGCAAAAAAAACTGAATGTAATCCATTTTGGAATAAGGCTGTAACAATAAAATGTGTAAAAAGTGATGCACTCTGAATACTCGAGATGTACTCTATCAGGAGGAAAGCAACAGTGATCAGAATAGGCTTCCAACCTGTACAAAAAGCACAAGCATGTTCGAAGGATACAAGGTCAGGGCTGTATAAATAATAAGAGCCAGCCCCGTACAGCTGGGCTAATTCACATCATGAGAACAAAATTAAAAAGAAAAAAAAAATGTTGGAGAACCTTTGTCTGACACAAAGTTAAGATTTAGGCCCTGCACTGCCTAACCTATCAAATGGTATACCGTAGTTAGGAAATCAGCTGGTCATCTTCAGAACTGTGATAGGAGTTGCAGAAGAAAGATTGAGAAAATTTCTAAAACTTCTGCTGAAAGAAAAGTTGAATGAACAGCTCACTATGATTCCATTATATACCTTCCTGTATGGCCAAACACTCTGGTTAAAGTTAAAAAAAAATCCTACAAAGAAGCTGACATTCTCTGAACGCCTAATAGTGTGCTTAATTATCTCTCTACCTGGAAGGGCTTCATCTTCAGAAGGTAGATCCCCAATGTATAGTTCTCCCTTCTCCAGCAAAGATTCAAACAGCTTACTGCATGTTCGGATTGCAGCTTGCACATCACCATCATTTTCTGACTATAAAAGGTAAAACAAAAAAATACAAGATAGAAAAGAAAGTAAATAACATAAATCCCTACATCCAGACAGAATTAAGTGGTTTTCTGCAGCAAGAAAAATAGCAGCAAGCATTATAGTTCAGCAGTCCATCCACCAACATGGATTTGACATTTACAGCCTTTTCTTTGGCAAGAATAGGCTTTCAGAAATAAACAATGTCTCTGTTTGTCCAGCTAAGCTACAGATAATCAGAGGCTTGGTCCACCCAGAGGATGCCATTACCACCGTGCACACAATCGAGCACGTGCAACTGAGATTTACCAGCATGTTCGATCGATGCTTTTGACCAATTTCAGCCTAAAATCAATAAAAACATCAATCAGGTGGACATAATGCGGCACTGATTTGCAGCAGGTCTATGAGGACCCAGCAAGAAACCTCATATGGAACACTTCTCCAATCACAGCACAAAGCGTTGTGAATGGCTGAGTATTGTGGGCATAGTTAATACAACCTATATGAATTCTAGCAGCTTGAAAGGGTGCTGTTCACCCGATCTCGTTAGCGGAATTTCCCTATGAAAATTCCAGCTGGGTCCCCTATACTAGATTAGCTCCCCGATTTTCATCCAATCTGATAAAATCAGATCGGATGGTCAATCAGGGGCGGAAAATCTATAGATGTATGGTTACCTCTGAAGTAAAAATAAAAAAGCAGATACTCACCTAAGGAGAGAAAAAGGCTCTGGGTCCTGTAGAGCCTTCCTGTTCTCACGGTCCCCACATTCCAGAGCTGGCTCCCCGGTTAAAATCTACCACCACGGAAGACTTCATAAGTCTTCAGGAGCAGTCAGGCTCCCAAAGACGGGCAGCTCTGTACTGCGCATGCCTGAAAGAGGGTACTCACACATGCGCAGTACGGAGCAGCCCGTCTTCAGAAGCCCGAGTGCCACCAGAAGCAGAAGAGAGCAGTCTCCAACTGATCAGTCAAAGACTTAAAGTGACTCTGTAACAAAAATTACAACGTTTTTTCTACCATCCTACAAGTTCCTAAACCTATTCTAATCTGTTCTAGTTCACTGCAGCACTTTGTACTATCACTGTCTCTGTAATAAATCAATGTATCTTTCCCCTGTCAGACTTGTCGGCCTGTGTCTGGAAGGCTGCCAACTCTTCCTGCTGGTTTGTTCCTCTATGCACACTCCAGTGTGTGTTTTATTTACATAAGCCAGCAGCTTCTCTGCTATCTTATCAGTGATAGAAGATAGCTGGATAAAAATCCTCCTCTGTTAAGGTGCGTACACACATGCGACTATAGTCGTTTGTAACGATCGTTCCCCGATCTTTACCAACGACGATCGTTACAAAAAACGAACCAACGACTATTAAGGCAAACGACGAACGAGGCAAATCGCTACAAAACAAAGTTCTGTCTTGGCGGATTTTTACCACCGACGATCGTTAGCAAAAGTGGTACATCGTTGGAAACGATCGTTCGTACCAGGCTGGACATGCGTACTTCACTTTTTCTCCAAGGAACTTTACAATTTTATGCGCAGGCGCATTAAGTGCTTTTACGTGGTGTAACGTTCGTTCTAACGATGTGATCGTTACACACTTTTTACAACTAACTTTACTTCGGTCGTTCTTTCGTCAATTAAAAGTTCGTTTGTCGTCCTCTACGAACGATCGTTGTCGCATGTGTGTACGTAGCATTAGGCTGTGAAAGTAGCTGGCTGACACATACTGAGGAATTACAAACACAGGCACAGGCAGAGCTGTCTGCAGGAAGCCTGTAATGTTCAGTGCATGAGAGAAGCAGGGGACAGAAGGTAAACACATAAATGATCTTTTGAGATTCAAAAGGAAAGCTGTATACAGCCTGCTTGTGTATGGATGTATTTTCTATGTGTGGACATATTGTACATCAATCTACTTCCTGTTTTGGTGGCCATTTTGTTTGTTTATAAACAAACTTTTTAAAACTGTTTTTGACTACTTTTAATGCGGCGGGGAGCAGCGAAATTGTGACAGAGGGTAATAGGAGATGTCCCCTAACACACTGGTATGTTTACTTTTGTGCGATTTTAACAATACAGATTCTCTTTAAAGTGAATACTTACCCAAGGAGAGGGAAGGCTCTGGGTCCTATAGAGCCTTCCGGCTCCTCTCCTGGTCCCCTCGTTCCAGTGCTGGCTCGCTCGGTAGCAGTATTTGACTAAATTAGTCAAATACTGCTTTATCCGGCCGTAGGAGGCTTCAGAAGTCTTCAGGGAGCCAGAGTGCTCCTGAAGAAGGGCCGCCCTGTACTGCGCCTGTGCAAGCACGCTCTCTTGCACGCTCACGCCTGTGCAGTATGGAGCCACACGTCTTCGGGAGGACACGGCTCCCGAAGACTTCCAAATACCCTTTTGACGGGGGAATGAAACGTGGGGGAGCCAGCACAGGCACTGAGAGAGGAGAGTGAAGGCTCTATGCAACCCAGAGCCTTCACTCTCCTTAGGTAAGTTACATAGTTATTTTGGTTGAAAAAAAGACATACATCCATCGAGTTCAACCAGTACAAAGTACAACTCCAGCCTGCTCCCTCACATATCCCTGTTGATCCAGAGGAAGGTGAAAAAAACCCCACAAGGCAAACTACACAATATCTTTTTTGTAATGTGGTGCCCATAACTGAATTCCATATTCCAGATGTGGCCTTATTAGAGAGTTAAACAGGGGCAATATTATGCTAGCATCTCGAGTTTTTATTTCCCTTTTAATGCATCCCAAAATTTCGTTAGCTTTAGCTGCAGGCGCTTGGCATTGAGTACGATTATTTAACTTGTTGTCGATGAGTACTTCTAAGTCCTTCTCCAAGTTTGATGTCCCCAACTGTATCCCATTTATTTTGTATGGTGCTAGACCATTGGTACGACCAAAATGCATGACTTTACATTTTTCAACATTGAATTTCATCTGCCATGTATGTGCCCATATAGCCATCCTATCCAGATCATGTTACAATATGACACTATCTTCCTGAGAGTTGATGATTCTGCACAATTTTGTATCATCTGTAAAAATAGCAACATTGCTCACTACTGCATCTACTATGTCATTAATAAATACATTGAAGAGCACTGGACCCAGTACAGACCCCTGTGGGACCCCACTGCTAACAGTTTCCCATTTTGAGTACGATCCATTGACCACAACTCTGTTTTCTGTCCATTAGCCAGTTCCCTATCCATTCACACAGACTCTTCCCCAGTCCTTGCATCCTCAACTTTTGCACCTGACTTTTGTGGGGAACAGTGTCGAAGGCCTTTGCAAAGTCCAAGTATATCACATCTACAGCATTCCCAATATCCATATTAGCATTAACTACCTCATAAAAGCTGAGCATGTTAGTCAAACAGGACCTGTCTTTAGTAAACCCATGTTGATGCTGAGAAATAAGATTATTTTCTACTATGAAGTCATGTATAGTATCTCTTAGTAACCCCTCAAATAGTTTGCATACAACTGATGTTAAGTGTTATAATTTAAGTAGGCCTCAATTATTCGGACTGAGTTTAGGTAAAAGGCTTGTCCACAGAGTATACCTTTAAAATAATTAGAGTTTCTTGTGATGCAGGCAGAAGTATCTCAGTGTCTGCTTGAAGCAGATGAACAACAAGCAGATACTGAGAACATGTTCCTGAAGTACCCCAGACAAATGGACTACGAGATCAACATAGGCCGTATTTACAAAATACCACATTCTTGTAAGTAAGTGAACAGTGGTCATTAAATATTATTCGAGTAGGTGTGTATTAGGACACCACGAGGGGTCGAAGCCAATAGCCGGGTCTGGGGATGGCTAAGATGAGGTCACATTTAACTCTTTCCTAGTCGGTATTAAAGAGCCGGGTGGGCTGACGGAGCTCACTCTGATTCCTACTTTCATGCTTTTCTATCTGCTGACTGGAACACCTAATAATTTCCTTCTTTATGTAATCTGATATAATGTATGCTTTACATAATTAGTCTAGATGTAATGTAGTATCTACATAAGGAGGACCTGATTACAGTAACTAGGAAGGTAATCACGCCGCTGTAACGAAACAGGGAACTTTGCTTTGCTAAGGTATGAGGAACTGTATCTGTATAGCTGTGTATTTAATAAACTCCATCAAACTTTGAAGAAGCCTGAGAAAGTCTATCTCCTGCTTGCTGTAATGAGTTGTGTGTGCAACTCACTGATGAGTTTGCTGGTGCCGGAGGAAAAGGTGATTTATAACAGTTTATAACAGTGGTGCCGTTAAACCCTTCACTGTCTAGCAAAACAGGCAGACAGGGGCCGAAGTTTTCAAGACATTCCACAGCGACACAAGCAGAGTAGACGCGGACTGGAAAGCTTATCAAGCTGATAAGTGGTGTGCGGGAGCCAGCACACGGGCTGTAATTCGAGGAAATCAGCGGCGAAACTCTTGGACGTTAAACTTAAGCTGCAGGTGCACGTGCAGTTAAAAGCCTAAACAGGATCGGGAGGTGTAGGAACGCTCCGAGGCCAGCTCGCAACTGCCGCGGGAGATACCAATCCACAGAGCCAGTGTGGGGACAGAGAGATTACGCTCAGAAGCTCCGGGGGTCCAATCAGAAGTTTCGCGGGAAAGTTGCAAAGGCTGATCGAATTGGCAGGCGTAAGAAGTCCAGGATCAGGCATGTATGGTTTACGTTGCTATATTGCATTATCTTTATTGTATTTGGAGTTGTACAAGGAGTTGATAATGTGTTCTGTGCAGCTGCTGGAGGCTGTGTACCGTGAGTGGTGGGGGGGGGGGTAAGGTGGGGTGCAGCTCCGGTGTAAAGCGTACATAGTGCTGTCTTCAGAGTTTATGTGCTTTAATGTTCCTGTGTTGCATGTTATGGCTTACATAGTAGATATAGAGATATATATATATATTTATATTTGTCTGTTCACGGGCATGATTCTTTTCGCTGGACAGATGTTAACTGTTAGTTGCTGGGGTTTTTTTTTTTCTCTCTCTCTCTCTCTCACTTCACAGTGTCTGGGAAGTATGCCAGATGTGAGTGGTGTCCCCCGCAGCAGAGATAAGTCGGCAGGTGGGCAGCGGGGAGTGCAGCAGTCGGAGGGAGATTGGGTAGAGAAAAGCGTAGAGGAAAGCAAGCTTCTCTGGTTCCAGTTAGTGCTAAATGTTAGGTTTTTTTTTTAATTTCTGCATCAGTTTGTGTTGTTTTCACGGATCCTGGAGCTGAGGCTGATGGATGTTCGTCTCAGAATAAGTTGTAACTGGGATTTTAACAGTTAAGGTGGTTTGGAGTCATACAGCGATGGTTTTGTGTGAGACGAGGACACAGCATGCTCTGGTACTTCTGAGTTATGTCTGAGAAAAGCTGAAGGTTGTGTAGAGAGATTTCCACGTCACTGGGTGATACTAAGGTATATAGCATTTAGGATTACAGCTGGAACGGGGGTTTTCTAAGGTTTTGCAGGCATCCAAGAGTGTATGTAGCGGAATGCTGATTTTCTGCAATGTGTAATTATGCTGTATGTAACTAGGCATAAAATGTTCGTTCTGTTTGATTTTGTTTTTCTCCTAATGTGTATAGGATTAAGAGGTTGTTATGGGAGATTGCATAGCAGCCATCTTAGCGGGCAGTCCAGGACTCAAAATGGTGGCATTGGGGAGGGGGAGGGCCCGCCCGCCCCCACCCGTCATGGCAGGGGGGATGAGGAGGGGCTGGGGGATCCACGTCACATCAGGCTGTGCTCATGGCAACGGGCAGAGCAGCTGAGAGGAAGGGATGGTAGAGATAATGAGACACTCTACTGAGTATCTCGGATCCCAGAGTATTTCCCCAGAGCCTGGGTCCAGGGAAAGGAATGCCAGAATACGTGCACCAAGCATTTGCTGTGAGACTAGCATGGTCACGGATAGGAAGTGTTTCCCAGCTAGGGGCATGGAGACACGTAGAAGTCAGATATTTCCCAGGGAGTGATTTGCAAGCGCAGCACAGATCAGGGAAGTATCTGTACTGGGTTGCTTATGGGATTATTCCTTTAAGTGATGCACTTTAACGGGTGGTGCAGCATGAGTTCCCAATAGAGTAAAAAAGGGGACAGTGCATCAGGGGGTGCCAGAGTTGGAAAAAAAGGGAGTTGACCAATCCAGGTATCCGTCGCCGCGGCTGCAGAGCGGTAACGTTTTTTCCGGTTTTTGTCGTGGACAGGGCCAGAGCTTGACGAAGAGGTCAATGCTGGGCTGGGGTTGTTTGTGCGTTTTTCTCATCCACTGATTGGTCAGATATATTTTTTTCCAGCTCCTACCAAGTGTAGCACAAAGAACAAGAACTGGCAGCATTTCATGGGGCAATTATAAAGATGAAGGAATTGCCATTTAGAGTGACAGTGTATCAGTACAGTGTTTGCCATATGACTACCTACCAAGTGGGCATTCAGGGATCTGCATACAGGCATATGACGCTGAAATGCTAAGCCCTGCATCCTGTGTAGTTTAAGTGCAAAGTGTTCCTTCCTACAGGGAGGCGGCCTTTTTTTGTAGTCTGGGGGTAGTAGCACGGCAAACAGTGGGCAGAGGGTACAACACACAGGACTTCTAGCAGAGCTGGTATCACAATGAAGTTCTAGGTAAGTAAATGCGAAAATGAGCAAGAGCATTGCAGGCTCACCTGCAAAGCAGCAACAGGTGTGTGGCATCCGTAATCTGTGCATGCGACAGCCGCGTATGTATAGAAGGGGGGGGGGATGTGGAGAGAGCTTGCAATGAGGGGAGAGCTTCCAACGGTGAAGTCCGCGGGAGCATATTTTAAACAGGAGAGTACTTAGGTAGGGGAGAGAAGTTTAACTCCAATCTACCAAAAAGTGTAAACAGAGTTCATGAGAACCATAAAGCAACTAGAACAATTACGGTATATATATTGATCAATTTAAAGTGTAGAGTACAAGCCGCAGGGCGAAACCCAAATCATTAATAAGAATTGATTTGTTTGTATTTCGATTTCAGGAGTTTGGCAAATATGGAATCGAGACAGCTGCAGTGCTGGCAGCAAAGATGGAGATGTCAGTCGGATAAGCGAAAGGTTCCAGATGCCAATCGGAGTTTGGAGAACAGTGAGATTCCTGAGATCGGAAAGAGACTAAAAAAACTGACTGAGCAAAGCATAATGCAAAGTGCTAATGTTTTTCTTTCCCAAGGAGGTGCTTTTATAATGAAGAGTACCGTGCTGATGGTGATCCTAGGCTGCCATTTCGTCCTAGGAGAATGAAGAGAGGACATTCTCATGAACAATAAGGGGTTAATGAGAACACAAGGCCCAAGCATGTTAATGTTTGGAGACCAAGGTACTGATCCTTTCACACCTCCCTCTGATTGGCACAGATGGCCCAAGCAGGGATGGAGGAAAAGAGCACAAGTGCCAGGTGCAAACAAATTTCATGGCACAATGTGGGTGAAAGGTCTGAAGGGTCAGGGGTGCTGGAAGTTTGAATTTAACGGCAGTGTAAATCTGCTCTTGAATGTCACACTCCCAGAATCGATGCACCGATCAAAAGTTTTGTTAAAAGGTACAGTGCAGTACAATGGGTACATGCAAAAGGTGGAGTGTGTGATTCAGGGGCACCTTGTCTTGGTTATCCAGAGTTAGATGGTTCCAGGTTGGAGAGGAACGAGCAGGAGGCGTCAATTCTCCTACGGGAGAGACGCAGGGGACAACATCACACTCTGGGGTTACCAACAGAGGGTGTCTCTGAAACAACTATACAAATGTAAAGGCTGGAAAGCCGAGGGTTTGTGGTTCTCGAAACAAGAAGTAAAAAATCGAGATCAAGCCACATTTCCAGGTGACAAAGAGGGTGGGGAGAGCGATCCCGGGGGAGGGAAAGCCAACACGGGGAACCCCATTCTCACTACACGGGTCACAACAGGGGACAATATTACACAGTCCATATGCAGCCACTTATCCTCATGCTAGTTGGGTAAGTGAAGAGGTACTCTTAATTGAAAGATTGCATAGAGTACGGTCTTCCCAACCTCAGGTACATATTGTTCCTCGGGACATAAGGGGGGGGGAAGAGGTCCAATCAGGACAGTTGGGGGCATATTTTGTCAGGGACATGCTAAAAGATCCAGTACAACTGAGATTGGACAAGGGGAGGTATATCAATTTTTCTGGAGAAGGATCTTTTGCATGAAAGCTTCGAGAGGTTTGGGTGAACAAATGGAAAGGGTGCAACATTTCTTTAGGCACCGCCACTTCCTCAGTTCCCACCTCAACACATGTCTTACACCATGACCTGAGAGGTCAACCTTTTTTGGTGCTAGATGGGGAGGTGAAACAAGTAGAGTTGTCCTCATGCGGGCAATTCTCACAGGCGGTACCTGTGTTTGCCGGGGCAAGTCAAATTTAGTGAAGAAGCCTGCTGACTCAATAACACAGAATGCGAGGCTACCATTCAAAAGATCCGCCCTGAAGCCAAACCGATAGTTCCGGTTGCTGAAGGAAAGGTTTGTTTTTTTAACATAATGTCTAAGGACACATTCAAGGTACATTTTCATAATTGTTCCGATAAGGTGAATCTTTCAAGGGGAACATATTGTGTGAGCGGAGATCCCATATGGATCGAGTCATACAAGTTTGATGACGTTATTTCCCAAATTGTTAAGAAAACTCTAAAGTTCAAAGTTTCACGGGAAGTTCCCATCCTGAAAGATAGCACGACATGGGACAAATGGGAACAGGTTTTGACCCAAGACGACCATACTTTGTTACAACGGTTAGACAAACAAAACACTAAGTTAGAGGTAAGATTTCACCATGATCCAGGTGATCTTAACGAGGTAGAACACAAAAATAAGCAGGTGAGTTCCAGTCTGGCCTGGTGGAAAAGGTTTGCGGCGATGTTCCAGGGACACTCGGACTGGGCCTCTGCAGCTCAAAAGTTCTTCCTACACCCACTGGTGGTCTGGATGGGGATGACAACTTTGGGCATCATTATCCAGGTGAGGTTGTGTGTTAAATTACGCAAAACAAATTAACCTGGTCAAGAGATTGGTGCCTCAAACAATCTCATGAACCAATATTTCCAAATTAAGGGATATACAGGGTGATGGGTATAGTTTAGTAGTACCGGTGATGGAGCTGATTGTATAAAGGCGCTCTTTTAGAAGGCACCTAGCACTGCTCCGTTGTGTAACAAACAAACGAGTTTCACTTCTCTGTGATCATGCAAGGTTGTGAGTGATACGCAAGTGACGCAAATGCTGAGAGTGTGGTATAGAGGGACTTAGAAGTAGGGCCTCCCCAGAGAGCCTGGTTACAGGAAGACCAAGAGGTCTTGCCCTCTCTCCCAGGGATAACCGCCTAGAGCAGAGAAGTTGTGTGAGCACGAACATCGAAAAGTGAAACATAAAGAAAAGAAACCAGGTACTGTTGGGTTCAGAAGCTGGGATCTGCGGATCAAGCCATTTTAGGGGGGATTGTTATGAATTAACCTCCTTAGCGGTAACCCCGTGCTGGACACGGGGTAAGCCGCCGGAGGGTGCCGCTCAGGCCCTGCTGGGCCGATTTTCATAATTTTTTTTTTGCTGGACGCAGCTAGCACTTTGCTAGCTGCGCCAGCACTCTGATCACCGCCGGCCCCCGCCCAATCGCCGCTATCTGCTGCGGCGCGCGCCCCCCCCCCCCCAGCGCTGCCTGGCCAATCAGTGCCAGGCAGCGCCGAGGGGTGGCCCGGGACTCCCAATGACGTCCCGACGTCAGTGACGTCGGTGACGTCATCCCGCCCCGTCGCCATGGCGACGGGGGAAGCCCTCCAGGAAATCCCGTTCTATGAACGGGATTTCCTGATCGGAGATCGCCGAAGGCGATCGAAGCGGGCGGGGGGATGCCGCTCAGCAGCGGCTATCATGTAGCGAGCCCTGGGCTCGCTACATGATTTAAAAAAAAAACAAAAAAAACCCATTGCTGCGCTGCCCCCTGGCGGGATTTTTCATACCGCCAAGGGGGTTAAGTAGTCCTCAGTTATTCGGACTGAGTTTAGGTAAAAGGCTTGACAACAGAGTATACCTTTAAAATAAATAGAGTTTCTTGTGATGCAGGCAGAAGCATCTCATTGTCTGCCTGAAGCAGATGAATAACAAACAGATACTGAGAACATGTTCCTGAAGGAAGGCCACAGGCCTACACTGCCCCAGACAAATGGACTACGAGAAAAATCAACATAGGCCGTATGTACAAAATACCACATTCTTGTAAGTAAGTGAAAAGTGTTCATTAAATATTAATCGAGTAGGTGTGTATTAGGACACCACGAGGGGTCGAAGCCAATAGCCGGGTCTGGGGGATGGCTAAGATGAGGTCACATTTAACTCTTTCCTAGTCAGTATTAAAGAGCCGGGTGGGCTGACGGAGCTCACTCTGATTTCTACTTTAATGCTCTTCTATCTGCTGACTGGAACACCTAATAATTTCCTTCTTTATGTAATCTGATATAATGTATGCTATACATAGTTAGTCTAGATGTAACGTAGTATCTACATAAGGAGGACCTGATTACAGTCACTAGGAAGGTACCGTATATACTCAACTACAAGTCGAGAAATTTAGGACTGACTCACAATGGAAAAGTGGGGGGGGGGGGTCGACTTATAGTCGCGTCAGCCCTAAATTTCCAAACTTATAGCCAGGGTCGGGGTGCCACTTTCTCCTCATTAGGCTACACTGCACTGCCCCCTCACTAGCTCTCCCTCCCGCCTGTCTCCTCCTAATCATAACTGTTGCCAGTTTTACCTACAAACCTCCCCTCCCAGCCGCTATGGTGCCTTCCGCTCTCTCCCCTGGTGGCCGCCTCTCTCCCCCGTGTTCAGTGACAACAGCGTAGCAGAGCTGACATACGTTACCTAATCCACCGCTGCTCGCTGTGTCCTTTGGTCTCCTCCTCGTTCATGCCGGCGAGCATACTATAGCGTCTCTCCCGCTTCCAGTACCATGTGACATCGGGAGGCACCATAGCGGCTGGGAGGGGAGGTTTGCAGTTAAAAAGGAATAGGTCACGTATGACAGCTCTGCTACATTGTTTTCACAGAACACGGGGGTGGGGGGAGGCGAGGGGGCCACCCGGGGGAGAGAGTGGAAGGCACTGCAGCTGCTGGGAGGGGGAGTTTGTAGGGAAAACTGCCCATAGTACCCGATGCCTAAATATGTGCATATATCCGCTCTGCATATGTGAAAAGCTGAAGCAGCACCTGGGGACCAGGAGGAGTTAATGGCCGCAGAGTTTTATGCACTACGGCCATTAACTTCTCCTGGTCCCTAAGTGCAGACATTACTTCTCCTGGACCGCAAGTGCAAAACCAGTAACCCCTCCTAGTCCCCACCTGCAGCCATCACCTTTCCTAGGCCGACTTATACTTGAGACTTTGAAAAATACCAGCTTTTGGGGATCAAATTTGGGGGTCGACTTATACACGGGGTCGACTTGTATCCAAGTATATACGGTAATCACGCCGCTGTAACGCAACAGGGAACTTTGCTTTGCTAATATATGAGGAACTGTATCTGTATAGCTGTGTATTTAATAAACTCCATCAAACTTTGAAGAAGCCTGAGAAAGTCTATCTCCTGCTTGCTGTGATGAGTCATGTGTGCAACTCTCGCTGATGAGTTTGCTGGTGCCGGAGGAAAAGGTGATTTATAACAGTTTATAACATTAAACAGGTCTATAATTTCCGGGATCTGATTTTTTTTGCCCTTCTTAAATAATGGGAAAACGTGGGCTGTACGCCAATCCACTGGGACTCTGCCAGTTGCAAGAGTCACAAAAGATAAGATAAAGGGGTTTATCTATAACTGAACTTAATTCCCTTAGGACCCGAGGATGCATGCCATCCGGGCCAGGTGCCTTGTCTATTTTTAATTTATTTAGTCTTGCCTTCACTTCTTCCTGCATCCCACCCTCATCCCTTAGGAGTCCTTTCTTTTTTTTAGAGTTTATGTACTTGCTTCATTTTTTAAAAAAATGCGGTTCCCATTCACTTTAACAGGGGCGCCCACAGGAGAACGTGGGGACCGTGAGGAGACTAGGAAGGCTCTGTAGGACCCAGAGCTTTCTGTCGCCTTAGGCGAGTATGTTTCTTTTTTATTTTCACTTCAGACTTCCTTTAAAGGAATACTGTAGGGGGGGGGGGGGGGGGGGGGGGGGAGGTCTGGGGAAAATGAGAAGACTAGGGAAACCTCTTTAAGATCCAGATACTTCCCCCTCCAGAGGTAAGTACCCTGTATGGCCACTTTATTTAACTTCATGTTCCCTTTAAAATAAATATGGCAGCCTCCATAGCCCTCACTTCCCTTTGAGAGCACTGTACACCCAGAATCCCCAGCTCCACGGTCGCACAGCTGTCTGCCTCTTGATTACATAAATTGGCTCACTTCCCCGTGAATACTTGATTCTGGTGCCACAACTTAGCTCCTGCTATTCACACCCAGTGACCACCATTCTTATGCAGGCAGTCAGCGCGATCATCAGCACCCCGCCACACTTACCTCGAGATATTCCAGGATATCGAACACAGAATTAGCGTTCGCCCTGCTCTGCAGCACCTCCGCGAGCTTCGATTCCAACTCCTTCCGCGCCGCCTCTCCGCTCGCCGGCTGGAGCCGCTTTGCACGTTTTGCTATGCGGGCTGCCATGTTCCCAGCTGCTCACGTGTGTGTATGGAAGTTGGTGAGAACAGCAGCGCATGCGCAAGTATTTGCTGTATTTCCCCGCAAGATCCTCCAGAGGGCGCATAAATCGCAGTAGCCCGAAAGCAAGTCAAATGAATGCCATACTCTGGTATTGAGGCTGTGACTTGTACAAAATATTGCAGGCAGAGAGCTGCGTGTCCCCAGCAAGGGTGCCCTGAGCAATACTGTGAACTGTAGACCTGTTGGTGAGGGACCTGTCTGCCTGCTTAGGTCAGGTTAAAGAAATAGCAATAGATTCCTAGCAAATAGCATGCAAATAAATCTGAGTTGATGCAGATTTGCTAAATAATATGCATTTTTGCAGCTTGATAATAGACAACATTTGATAGGTCCATTTTTAATCTGCATAAAATTATGCAAAAATTATGAGTTTTATGAAAATATTTTGCAGCTTGAAAGTGGAACAAGATGCAGCCTATTTCAAGCTCCATACATTTGCTTAAAATTCCATAAAATCTGCATTAAAATATTCAACTCATTGACCATCTCTACTCTAGTCACACATGTGAGGCAAGCATGCCGCTGAGTATGGACTGGCTCACATGGGGGTTAATATTAGCGCACGCACGCTACGCGGTCCTGTCAGCGTAATGTACATGCGACCCTTCTATCTGCCACGCAATGTGCTTGTAGTGCGACACTTCATTAGCATGGCCACTACTATGTGTTAACGTAGTAGCAGTTGCGCTACAAGCACGCTCGGCAGATAGACGAATCGTACGTAAGATAAGGTTGCTGACAGGACCGTGTGTAGCGTGCATGTGCAAATATTAATCCCCGCTGTTTGTGTGCATTAGCTTTAATATATCAGCCCCTAGGATAGTTGACAGTGGTGCGATCAACCACCACCTGCAGCTTCCATGGAATTGCCAGATGTTTGAAGGAGTATAGAATTTGTGAGGTGAGGATACTTGAACAGCAACATACCTATTTTACATCTGAGCTGGTGACCACTGCCAGCACAATAGTGCATGCAGTGTCCATCCGCTACATAGTAACTGCACCAAGTGCAGTCAGCGGTTGACACAAATGCTTTCATTTGGATGCAATGCACAGCAATTGAGAGGACATCAATCTCTGGCAGATCAGGGGTAATCTGCTGTTCGAACTAACACCTGATTTACAAACTTGTCCTTCACGGTTATTATAAAAAAAAAGTCCTTTTAAGGCTTGTTCACACTATGAGCGCTTTTTGATTTTTAAAAGCGATGGTGATTTTTAAAGCGCTTGAGCAATGTTTCTCAATGTGAGTATTCTCACACGAGCGATGAGCTTTCTTTCCAATCACAAACGCGGGTCCTGCACCATTTCCTGAGCGTTTGCAATTCAATAGAAGGTATAGGAAAATCTCTAAGCGCTCTAAAAAGCACTTGGCTAAGTGATTATCTGAGTGCTTTTATAAAAAAATTATTGGGTCCCGTTACTTCGGCCAGTCTGCACAAGAGAAGTGCGCTCTCTACGTGTCTCTCCGAAAGAGCGCACTTCTCTTGCGCACACTGGCTGCAACTGGCAGAAGTTACGGGACCCGGTACTGGCAACAGAGAAGGCTGAGGACAGAGGTGTGGGAGCAATCCATGCGCATGGGGCTGGAGGAAGCCCCAGGTATGTATAAAACTTTTATTTTATTACGTCTCTGGTTTCCTTTAAGTATTAGTACATCAACAAAGTGGCTACTCTGATTTTACCAGCAGAAAAGTTGGTGCTAGTCTACTGTAGGGCACTCAGCAGGAAACCTCATAGGGAAATTCAGCTAGAGTGGTTAGGTGGACGGGACCCTCTCAAACTGCTAGGTTTCCAAAAGGTTGTAGTAAATTATGCCCACACTATTTGGCCAATCACCACGCTTTGTGCTGTAAGGGGGTACTATGATTGGAGAACTGTTCCCTATGAGGTTTCTTGCTGGGTCCCCCAAAGTAGACTAGCGCCAAAAAGTTTACTATACAAGGAACAGCTGATTTAACCTCAGCTGCTTATCCAATCTGACTACATTGAGCCAGGAGCTGGACCTCAGCTGGAGCCTGGCACTGGAGGGCGGCAGCTTTACCAGGTGGAGGCCACTGTGCACTCTGGAACCCCTTTCAAAAACTGCAGAAAAACATGCAGAATGCTGTCCAGCTGTGCTTCTACCTCCACCAGGAGCCATCAGGAGCTTTCCTCATAGTCAAGCCACAGAATGTTGAGTCCCTGTAACGATTGTGAAATTTATCTCTGTGGTCAGCGCACAAGATGTGCGCTGACACTGCGGAAGTCCTCCACAAGCGTATAAAAACTACAGAACCCAGCTTTGGTGCAATGCACCTGTAGAGAGAAACTGAGCACAGAGACAGAATGTATGTGTGTCCACCAATCTAGTCGCCACCCGGCGACAGCGAACACACAACAGCGGAAACGCAGTGGGAATGCAATCGCAAGAGTGGCAATTGCCAATAGTGACACAAGACCAAGTAAGACAGAGCACAAATGTAGCAAGAAAGACACAGCAAATAACAATGATCAGAACGCCAAGGAAAATAACAAACGCACTCGCTAAGCGCGGTCGCCACGCGAAAAGCGCAACAGCAACAAAGCACGCTAATGGCACGGTCTCCGCACGAAAAGCGCAACAGAGACAAAGCACGCCAACCCTAACTAACCGATGAAAAACGAAAAGAGAACGTGAACGCTTGCTAAACGGTTGCCTCACCAAGCCTACAGCAAGCATTCGCTCCAGACAAGACAGACAGAAGGAGTAGCCAGCAGCAACCGCAGCTCTGGCCCACACTCCCAGACGGAAGGAACCACCGCCACTACCGCTAGGGCGAATGCGATCCCAACAGACAGTACGATTTCCTGTCGACTGCAGCTAGTGACAAGACAATCGCAACAGATAGACAGTACAAAGCAAAACAGATAATACAATCTGACTACGCTAGAAGGAATGCCTAGTGCACGCCCAAGGAATTACTCTAAGATAATCTTAGCAAACGATTTGCAAAGGCTGACACTCCAAGTAAGTATGCAGGAACAAACCACTATGACCAGCAGGGAATTCTGGGAAGAAATGGTATTTATACTGCAAGCCATCAAAGGAAGCAGCTAAGCAATTTGCATGACAAGTGTATGCAAATTCCTCCCCAGAACAGCAGCTCTGCAACTTGCAGAGTGAAGACAGTTCTCTTTTCCAGAGACCTGCAGCACTCAGACCTAAAACATGGTCAAACAGCTGTCTGCCAGTGCAGACAGCAGCGCAGATCATTACAGTCCCATTCCTCTTGACCAGGGGCAACAGGCAATCTGTCCACCATACCATTTGAGAACAGCCTGAGTAGAGCAGGGGAGTTGTAGATACCACAAGACAGAATGCATAATAGATACTAATCCCCTTCTGGACGGATACTTTTTAAATTCATTCTTAATCACAGGAATAGAGGTGATGGGGCCTGCCTGAAAGATTTTGCTTATAAAACCGTGCACCTGAAGGCATCTAAAAGTCTCGGGTAGACTATATTTTTTCTTAATCTGCTCCTATGTAGGAATACCGGCACTAGTCTACTGTAGGCCACCCAGCGGGAAAGGCTCCCTTTGCTGATCCATAATAAATACTGGAGAACAGGTTATTTAATGTGCATTTACCCCTTTAAGGGGGAGCAAAGGGTGCCAATATCCTTAACAACCAAACAAGGGAACCAATTTCTCACAATGCTTCATAATTTATTGATTCAGTATACAAACCCCGCAATAAACAACCCCTACCCCCCTAAAAACAATGCCTATGTTGGATTGGAGCGCTCCCCATTCACACCAACACATGCACATGCAAAATTAAGGCCTGGTCAGCACAAACAATGCTCAGTTTGAATAGCAGTTCAAGATCTATCTAGTTTTCTTTGCAACATCACATTTATCAATGGAATTCTGTTTGAGATCTAGGCAGTTTAATTTTCGCATCACAGTTCCATATATTGTTTTAATCTTCCAAGGAAATGCTAATGTCCATGGACTACACCTTCCTCTACAATGGGCTGTACTCTTACAGCATGGTTAGGGCTCCCTTGAGCTTTCTTAATCATGCATAGTCCTTATATGATGCTTATTCCAATGCTGCTCAGCAGCACTTACCACCTCATGTCACGTCTCGTCTCTTATAAGGCAGGCACGGGGAAGGCAGGCACAGAAAGGCAGGGAATCCCCGACGGCGGCGGGTCAGCGGTTCTGTATCGGCGGACGTTCTTAAGTCGGGGATTCCCTGCCTTTGCCGTATAAGACGCAGGGACTTTTTCTCCCTATTTTCTCCCTATTTTGTCTTATATGGCGAAAATACGGTACATTATTTTAAAATAACTTTTGAGAACTGTCAAAATCATGTAAATCAACATTGTCATGGATTTCTGTTTTCCAATTCTTGTTATTGTTTCATATTACTAAGTTTCTTTCATATTGTAACAATTATGCACAAAAAAGTCCAAACAATTGTAAGGGAGAGGTCAAACAACAAAAAGCATTTAGAAAAATAAGTAAATTGCTGAGTTCTTAGCTTATATGTTGGATGTCTGGAAAAAAATGAGATGCGTATGTTTCTATTCTATAATGTTTGAAAAACAAAACCACCACCAGGGGTGAAGGCCAAAATCAAATAATTAACAGGCTAATGAAAATTAGGGAATTTGCCTGCTTGGTCACAGATACCCATGTGTAAATGTTTAATCATCCGGTGTACGTTGAGGGCTGGTGCATGCCAAGAGCATTTCTGATCACCAGCGCTTGGCTACTGAAACCTTATGAGAGTGGTCCCACAGAAGCATTTTTTTTCAGAATCACAAAAGCGCTGCATGTAGCATTTTTTGGAGCGTTTTAGCTTGAATGAATAAAAATTCTCATTCATTCAAAAATCGCTCTGAAAATCGCTTCACAAAATCCCAATCGCTAGCGATTACTATTGCGATTTTGGTGTGCACTAGCCCTTAGAGTGTAAAGGAATCACGACAAAATGGCGCCTGGAGTGGCAACCTCAGCAAGTTGCTGCCTTTTTTTGTTTGTTTTTTTGTCTTTTAATAATGCTTTGTGCAACCCAAGTCGGATAACTTTCACCAGTGAACAACATTCGGAACTTAGCAGTACCTGATTTTCTCCCGGATATTTCTTCTACTCTTAACCATCTGGGAATAGGAATCAGGGGAGCTACAGTGTTGAATCAGGCAGTGAGGCTTAGAAGAATAGCAAAGTCCTCCAGGATCCAGGTGCACTTTTGGCGCAAAGGACTGTGCTCACCACTACCTGAAATTATACTCTCTGCTAGGTCGATATGCAAAAAAATAGATGAGCTTCAACTACTCATCAGGACAAAGAAGCACTTTTATCTCGCTGATGCTCTTTTCAGGTTTGACACAACCAACAAAATCCTTCCACACCTAGACCATTCACAGGATTCTCATCTCTTTACCAACAGGCAGACAACTGCTAATGCTGGGAGTCCACCACAAGTTTTTTTTTTTTTTTTTTTTTTTTTGGCAGATAGATGGCTCGATAGTTAATTTCAGACAGGTCCGATCTGATTTTGATCATTTTTCTGCTTGATTTTCTCATAGAAGTGAATGGAAATTGATCAAAAAAACGATTGAAAATTTGATTGGACAGAAAATTTGCCAAAAAAAACTAATTGTGTATTCCCAGCATTAGACATTTCCTATAATTGAGCACTCCATCCAGTCAATGTATCCCCTGCTGTGCCTCAACACCTACACAACACAGGATGTCAGTCACACTCTGCTGACCTGTCACCAGACTGGCACCCTCTATCAATTTGCAAACTAGAGGTAAGCAAATGCTTTAACCACTTCAGGACCACAGTCTTTTCGCCCCTTAAGGACCAGAGCCTTTTTCTCCATTCAGACCACTGCAGCTTTCACGGTTTAATGCTCGGTCATACAACCTACCACCTAAATGAATTTTACCTCCTTTTCTTGTCACTAATACAGCTTTCTTTTGATGCTATTTGATTGCTCCTGCGAGTTTTACTTTTTATTATATTCATCAAAAAAGACATGAATTTTGGCAAAAAAATGATTTTTTTAACTTTCTGTGCTGACATTTTTCAAATAAAGTAAAATTTCTGTATACATGCAGCGCGAAAAATGTGGACAAACATGTTTTTGATAAAAAAAAACCCATTCAGTGTATATTTATTGGTTTGGGTAAAAGTTATAGCGTTTACAAACTATGGTGCAAAAAGTGAATTTTCCCATTTTCAAGCATCTCTGACTTTTCTGCGCACCTGTCAGGTTTCATGAGGGGCTAAAATTCCAGGATAGTACAAATACCCCCCAAATGACCCCATTTTGGAAAGAAGACATCCCAAAGTATTCAGTGAGAGGCATGGTGAGTTCATAGAAGATTTTATTTTTTGTCACAAGTTAGCGGAAAATGACACTTTCTGACAAAAAAAAGAAAAAAAAAAGTTTCCATTTCTTCTAACTTGCAACAAAAAAAAATGAAATCTGCCACGGACTCACTATGCTCCTCTCTGAATACCTTGAAGTGTCTACTTTCCAAAATGGGGTCATTTGTGGGGTGTGTTCACTGTCCTGGCATTTTGGGGGGTGCCTAATTGTAAGCACCCCTGTAAAGCCTAAAGATGCTCATTGGACTTTTGGCCCCTTAGCGCAGTTAGGCTGCAAAAAAGTGCCACACATGTGGTATTGCCGTACTCAGGAGAAGTAGTATAATGTGTTTTGGGGTGTATTTTTACACATACCCATGCTGGGTGGGAGAAATATCTCCATAAATGACAATTGTTTTATTTTTTTTACACACAATTGTCTATTTATAGAGATATTTCTGCCACTCAGCATGGGTATGTGGAAAAATACACCCCAAAACACATTATACTACTTCTCCTGAGTACGGCGATACCACATGTGTGGCACTTTTTTGCACCCTAACTGCGCTAAGGGGCCCAAAGTTCAATGAGTACCTTTAGGATTTCACAGGTCATTTTGAGAAATTTCGTTTCAAGACTACTCCTCGCGGTTTAGGGCCCCTAAAATGCCAGGACAGTATAGGAACCCCACAAATTACCCCATTTTAGAAAGAAGACACCCCAAGGTATTCCGTTAGGAGGATGGTGAGTTCATAGAAGATTTTTTTTTTTTTGTCACAAGTTAGCGGAAATTGATTTTAATTGTTTTTTTTCACAAAGTGTCATTTTCCGCTAACTTATGACAAAAAATAAAATCTTCTATGAACTCACCATACTCCTAACGGAATACCTTGGGGTGTCTTCTTTCTAAAATGGGGTCATTTGTGGGGTTCCTATACTGCCCTGGCATTTTAGGGGCCCTAAACCGTGAGGAGTAGTCTTGAAACCTAAATGTCGCAAAATGACCTGTGAAATCCTAAAGGTACTCATTGGACTTTGGGCCTCTTAGCGCACTTAGGGTGCAAAAAAGTGCCACACATGTGGTACCGCCGTACTCAGGAGAAGTAGTATAATGTGTTTTGGGGTGTATTTTTACACATACCCATGCTGGGTGGGAGAAATATCTCTGTAAATGACAATTGTTTGATTTTTTTTTACACACAATTGTCCTTTTACAGAGAGATTTCTCCCACCCAGCATGGGTATGTGTAAAAATACACCCCAAAACACAATATACTACTTCTTCTGAGTACGGCGATACCACATGTGTGACACTTTTTTGCAACCTAGGTGCGCTAAGGGGCCTAACGTCCTATTCACAGGTCATTTTGAGGCCTTTGGATTCTAGACTACTGCTCACGGTTTAGGGCCCCTTAAATGCCAGGGCAGTATAGGAACCCCACAAGTGACCCCATTTTAGAAAGAAGACACCCCAAGGTATTCTGTTAGGAGTATGGTGAGTTCATAGAAGATTTTTTTTTTGTCACAAGTTAGCGGAAAATGACACTTTGTGAAAAAAAAAACAATACATATCAATTTCCGCTAACTTGTGACAAAAAATAAAATCTTCTATGAACTCATCATACACCTAACAGAATACCTTGGGGTGTCTTCTTTCTAAAATGGGGTCACTTGTGGGGTTCCTATACTGCCCTGGCATTTTACGGGCCCAAAACTGTGAGTAGTCTGGAAACGAAATTTCTCAAAATGACTGATCAGGGGTATAAGCATCTGCAAATTTTGATGACAGGTGGTCTATGAGGGGGCAAATTTTGTGGAACCGGTCATAAGCAGGGTGGCCTCTTAGATGACAGGATGTTTTGGGCCTGATCTGATGGATAGGAGTGCTAGGGGGTGACAGGAGGTGATTGATGGGTGTCTCAGGGGGCGGTTAGAGGGGAAAATAGATGCAATCAATGCACTGGGGAGGTGATCGGAAGGGGGTCTGAGGGGGACCTGAGGGTTTGGCCGAGTGATCAGGAGCCCACACGGGGCAAATTAGGGCCTGATCTGATGGGTAGGTGTGCTAGGGGGTGACAGGAGGTGATTGATGGGTGTCTCAAGGTGTGATTAGAGGGGGGAAATAGATGCAAGCAATGCACTAGCGAGGTGATCAGGGCTGGGGTCTGAGGACGTTCTGAGGTGTGGGCGGGTGATTGGGTGCCCGCAAGGGGCAGATTAGGGTCTAATCTGATGGGTAACAGTGACAGGTGGTGATAGGGGGTAATTGATAGGTGATTGATGGGTAATTAGTGGGTGTTTAGAGGAGAGAATAGATGTAAACAATGGATTTGGGAGGTGATCTGATGTCGGATCTGCGGGCGATCTATTGGTGTGGGTGGGTGATCAGATTGCCCGCAAGGGGCAGGTTAGGGGCTGATTGATGGGTGGCAGTGACAGGGGGTGATTGATGGGTGGCAGTGACAGGGGGTGATTGATAGGTGATTGACAGGTGATCAGTGGGTTATTACAGGGAATAACAGATGTAAATATTGCACTGGCGAATTGATAAAGGGGGGTCTGAGGGCAATCTGAGCGTGTGGGCGGGTGATTGGGTGCCCGCAAGGGGTAGATTAGGGTCTAATCTGATGGGTAACAGTGACAGGTGGTGATTGATAGGTGATTGATGGGTAATTAGTGGGTGTTTAGAGGAGAGAATAGATGTAAACAATGGATTTGGGAGGTGATCTGATGTCGGATCTGCGGGCGATCTATTGGTGTGGGTGGGTGATCAGATTGCCCGCAAGGGGCAGGTTAGGGGCTGATTGATGGGTGGCAGTGACAGGGGGTGATTGATGGGTGGCAGTGACAGGGGGTGATTGATAGGTGATTGACAGGTGATCAGTGGGTTATTACAGGGAATAACAGATGTAAATATTGCACTGGCGAATTGATAAAGGGGGGTCTGAGGGCAATCTGAGCGTGTGGGCGGGTGATTGGGTGCCCGCAAGGGGTAGATTAGGGTCTAATCTGATGGGTAACAGTGACAGGTGGTGATAGGGGGTGATTGATAGGTGATTGATGGGTAATTAGTGGGTGTTTAGAGGAGAGAATAGATGTAAACAATGGATTTGGGAGGTGATCTGATGTCGGATCTGCGGGCGATCTATTGGTGTGGGTGGGTGATCAGATTGCCCGCAAGGGGCAGGTTAGGGGCTGATTGATGGGTAGCAGAGACAGGGGGTGATTGACTGGTGATTGACGGGTGATTGACGGGTGATTGACAGGTGATCAGGGGGGATAGATGCATACAGTACACGGGGGGAGGGGTCTGGGGGGGGGTCTGGGGAGAATCTGAGGGGTGGGGGGGTGATCAGGAGGGGGCAGGGGGGGGGATAAAAAAAAAAATAGCGTTGACAGATAGTGACAGGGAGTGATTGATGGGTGATTAGGGGGGTGATTGGGTGCAAACAGTGGTCTGGGGGGTGGGCAGGGGGGGGTCTGAGGGGTGCTGTGGGCGATCAGGGGGCAGGGGGGGGGAAATCAGTGTGCTTGGGTGCAGACTAGGGTGGCTGCAGCCTGCCCTGGTGGTCCCTCGGACACTGGGACCACCAGGGCAGGAGGCAGCCAGTATAATAGGCTTTGTATACATTACAAAGCCTATTATACAATTTCCATGCGGCGATCCGGGTGCTAGTAACCCGCCGGCGCTTCCGAACGGCCGGCGGGTTACTACGAGCGGTGGGCGGAGCCAGTCCCCGGCGGCTGATCGCGTCACGAATGACGCGATCGCCGCATAGCCACCCACGCAGCCGCCCCCGCCGATGGGCGTATTGCGGTCGTTTGGGCCCGGACTTTGCCGCCGCCCATCGGCTGGGGGCGGTCCTCAAGTGGTTAAAGACAAAACATTATGGCTAGTACATATGATGAGATTTTCAAGCAGATTTCCTGTCAGATCAATTATTTCCAACATGTCCATTCTGATGTCTGATCAATTTTCCATAGAAGTGAACGGAAAGTCGATCGGAAATCAGGTCAGACATGTTGGAAATAATCGATCTGCCAGAAAATGTGTGTGTACCCAGCATCAGTAGGTCAGCCAGTCCAGACTCTGTGTTTGCAAAGTGCTTGAAATATTATGCTAATCAGCTAGCACCAGTTTTCAGACATTTTTAATACACCTCTGGAACTTTCAATGGTCCCTGCTTGTTTTAAAGTGTATCTGTAATGAAAAAAACTTCCCCTGGAGGGTACTACCCTAGGGAGGGGGAAGCTTATGGATCGTAATGACGCTTCCCCATCCCCCTGTATAGCCCGATCCAGCGCTGGCCCCCCACAAAAAAAAATGTCGACAACATTGTTAGCAAATGCACGCAGACGCAGTAGTGGCTGCAGCATGGGGCGACGTTTACCTTTGAGCTCCAGTGCAGGCACAGTACCAGCTTCCCCTTCAGCCAAGCGAGACACCTGCACAATACAGCGGACCTGATTGAACTCGGCTATTTCTGCCAGAGCCTGAGGGGGAAGCTGGCACTGCGCTGGAGTGCAGAGGTGAATATTGCCACCTACTGCTGTTCGAGGGAGCCAGCGCTGGATCAGGGCTGCACAGGAGGATGGTGAAGCCTCATTACGATCCAGAGGCTTCCCTTTCCCAAGGCAAGTACCCCCTAGGTGCACTAACTTACACGTCTAAATGTTTATAGGCCAGTTAACCTAACATCATTGGTCATGAAAGCATTTTAAAAACGGACAATGACTTACCTGAAATCCATCACAGATCCCCTGCTGGATTTCAGCACTGCATTCAACACTATACCATTGCAATCTCTCCCAGCTAAGCATACCTGAACCCATTTGTTAGGTAAAGAAGTTGGTTATTAATTTGCAGGAGACAGCAGGTTAGGCTGGAGAAACACATCTCAGACTCTTCCAAAAAAATCCATCAAGTTCAACAGAAAAAAAAAAATTATCACGGGTCTGAACCCGAACATATCCCTGTTGATCCAGAGGAAGGTGAAAAACCCTTACAAGGCTTGGGTCAATTAGCATTAAAATGGGAAAAATCCCTTCCTGACTCCAGATGGCAGTCAGATAAATGTCTGGAACAACTCCGTATGGAATTACCTAGTAATTATAGCCATGAATGCCCTTCATTGCAATGAAAGCATCCAAAATAATTTGCCATAACTCCTTTCTATAGGGAAATAATCCAGATTTTAACCACTCTGGCTATAAAAAAAAAAAAAAAAAAAAGTAGATGGCAATTTGTTCCCCTCGATATGCAGATCCTGTCTCTTTGTCCTTTGTATGAGTCTAGGTACAAAATGTTAAGCTGCCAAGCTTTTGTAATGACCTTAGTCGTCTTTTTCCAAGCTAAATAAGCCCGGTTGGTAATTGAGACCTTCCATCCGATTGATTTAGTTGCCCGTCTTTGTATTGTTTCTCTGTAGTATGATGTAAGCTTTTGAAATTGCAGAATGGTTTAATGTGGGCTTCTGAAATCTGTCGGCAATAGCAATAATCTCCATGTTGAGGCTGCAGGAATCTGCTGCACACACTGATGACACTTCACGCAGCACCCTATATGAATTATGAGACATCTGGAGGCATTCAGAAATGAAAGATCACTAGAACACTGGGAAAGTACTCATGAAAAAAACGTAAAGTTTATTATTCCAGCAATGTGCTATGCATCACTCACTATGGTTCTACCGCACATACAAATGTGTTTTCATTGTCTATATACATTATGAACACAGTATGGTTCGAGGAGATCAAACCTTAACCCTTTTACTACCAGAAGACCTATAACTTAGTTTAGGCATATCCAGCAGAGAAAGGGTGGTCGAAGTATTTTAAATTATGCACATATATATTTATAGATATATAAAACAACAATAACAAAAAATCCTTCATCTTATGAAACAAAAAAAGCACAGAAACATAACAAGCACATGCACATAGAAATAAAACATGACTCTAAGAGGGAATCTTCTTCCAAGAAAGACATATGGCCTGATACATAGGGCTTGTGTTCACAAGTGATTCAGCTGCATCTGAGCTGTGGTTGAACATGCAGTGTATGGAAAACCGTGGTACAGATGCAATGTGTTTACATATTGTGTATACATGGCAGTTCATGTACGCAGGTTCTAGGGTTCAGTAGGGCCATAGATCCGTGGAGAACATAAAGGGTCCTGCAATAAAATTCTCTGTTCTGTGGTAATTTTTTTAAATTTTCACTCAGATTGCGTCAAACTAAAGTGAAAGGTGCTTTTGTCCACTTATGTCCGCTTTTCAGCATCTGTAACACTGATGTATTGCTGAAAAATGGACAGAAGCGGGTAAGTGTGCTTAGGCCCTTAGATAACTAGCAGATGCATAACTTCAGTTGCCATCATGTATATAGCCAGAATATAATAACTACAGACTAGGGATGAGCATTCTAAAGCATGAATCAGAACAGAACCTGAATATGAAGCACAGCAGACTGTGGCTGGGTTGTTAATTCACCCTTGACACCGCCTCCATGGGCTGCCCTCCATTGTGCATGCCAGCTCTTAGTACTTCCTCCTTCCCAGCAGGAAGGAGGAAGTAGCTGGAGAGTTGGAATGCACAATGGAGGGTAGTGCACTAAGGCAGCACCAAGGGTGAGTAAGGCCCGGTTCACATTAGCGGTGGCCGTCCGGAATCGCCGTGCCGGAGCCGGACCGCTTGCAGAACGGACGGAACGGACGCACGGCAATAGCAATGAAAGCCTATGCGTCCGTTCACATGCGTCCGTTCTGCCGGACCGGATCCGGACTCCGGCGTCCGTTCCAACATGCGCTATTTTTTGGTCCGGCTCCTCCGGCAGCCGTATCCGGGGCGGAGCCGGACTGCACCATCCGGCCAATGGAAACCAATGAGAACCGGAGAGCGCACAACACACTGGCTACAAAAACCGGACGTTCTACCCCACTTCCTATGCATTTTGGATGGGGACCACATGGGCCCAGCGTTCAGGTGGGGCAGCAGCGATTTCATGCTGGAGCTCTAGGCAGCAACATGTCTGATTAGTCTGATAACGAGGAGGCGAACAACAGAGAATTCCCAGGTATACGAGTAAAAAATGCCTGGATCCATGGTCCCAACTGCAGTCTCTGTATCCACGGATGGTCTCCACACGTCCACCTGTCTCCAACAATGACCCCAGACCCTTCTGCTGACCTCCCAGACCCCAGGTAATAACAGGTTGTTATCTCCTTAAGAAACCGGATCCGGACCGCAACCGTGTTCACACCGCACGGAAACCGGATGCAAACGGACCGGATCCGGATAGGAACCGTACGGATCAGGTCCGGTCCGGATACGGTGCGGTCCGGACATCCGGTGCGGTTTTGACAAAACCGCAAGTGTGAACGGGGCCTTAACAACCCCCAACTGCAGTTCGCTGTGCTTGAAAATTAAGTTTCCAGGATCACTCATATATTCCAATGGACTTTGGCCCTAATAAGAGAAGCTTTGTGAATCAGGCTTACCGAGTGTCATTCAAATCTCTTCTCAGTCCTGGTGATAGAACTGCATCCGTACTAATCATTTTCTAAACCATATTTAGAGTATAAAGTGGCACAGTAAGCTGGCAAATGGGTAAGTGCTTAGGATATGGTTTAGAAAAACAAAACAAAAAAAGTAAACAAACAAGCACTATATCATTAGCAACCTCTGCACTAACGCAGATAAGCACTCTAAGGAAGAACAAATAACGCACTATACTTAAATAAAGTAACCTAACAAATACAGGCAGCAATTTCCTATACAATACATTAAATATGTGCAAACATAAGACTTGGGTATGCCGCTTGCTACTGTAAACCATGGACAGGGAATTTCTGCAGGCTTGCAAATTGCACAGATAAAAAAATGTGTTTTGTAGCTAAATGCTCACCTTTTACATTCAGAAAAATGCTTGAAGCTGCTTTGTGTAGTGAAAGACATACACTGCTTAAGGCTTTATGGATGTCATTGGATTGCCGGAAGACATGGGGATTGAGATCCCCAATTACACAGGTTTCCTTTTGGTTATGACAGAGATATGAACGTTTTCTCTAAATCTATCAGTTTCGTACCACCTCATATCATCCCGAACAGCGCAAGATAAGCAGCATCTTACTACTATGAGAACATATAGTAGGAACAGATATTCCCAAAAGTGCGCTATGAAAAAAACAACATACACACACAAAAAAACCCCACATATAATCAAACATACAAACACTACCTGTGTTACAAATACTACCTGTGCAAACACATCTTTAAAAAACAAACTAAAATGTGTATGGGGTGGGGTAAAAAGTGCAAAATATAAAAATAAAAAGGGTAACGTAAGCTGTGACTTTACAGCTATGGGATTGAGAACAATTCATAGAGCAGCAAATGCTCTACATACTATATTAGTGTACCGTTCTTTAGCACTGAAGAAAGAAGTGGAAAGCAGGGGAGTTCCCGCCTTCTCTGAGTAAAAGAAAGTTAAAATATACTAACATCAGTTTCAAAATTAACGGAAAAAACAAACTTAAAAAGGTCTACAGGCTACATATATATTTCCCTGCTGTTTCTGACCCCTTCTTGAAGTAAAAGTCTCTCTTATTACACTGTGCTGTACATTAATTGGTGGGCTCTATATGTTCAGGCAGAGAGTAGTACCCACCAAGTGTTATTCTCGCTGAATGGCTAAACTACAATACTGTCTTTCACCTGCAGGTGGGACCATATGTGAACTTTCAAATCACAACTCCGTGGCCTGCAAAAAGCAGCTGGTGAAAAGGGACAGAAAACACCTCAATGTTACTGCAGAGAAGGCAGCAGTAGTTACAGCAGGGAAATATAGGCTTACGCTTGAAGACCGCTTACAATTTAGCACACGACAGACAACATCCTTTAAGATACACTGTAAACATGCACTGAGTCATGGAGATGGGAAATGAATTGTGGACATATTATTATACAAAGATTCATTGTGTGTACCTTCCCTTTGAAAGTGAAATTCAGAGCTAAAAGTAACATATTCCAACAATGAGGATAAAACAGGTACCTGAATAACAAAACTTGATAACAAAATGTCAAATTGTTAGTTCCTTCACAAACTTCGCAGTGCAAAATCTACAAGCGAGACAGAAATCCACGAAGGAGAACTCTATAAATGGCACTGTAGTTTCCTTTCCACAAAATAAACTTCTCCCTTTAAGTAACATGTAGCCTCTAGCAACTTTTTGTGAGTTCTTTGTATCCCTTTCTTCATATCCCTTTTCTTCACATTTATAAAATTTCACTACCAATTATTATTTCTTCACATGAAGAACAGACAAGACTGACACAACATGGATAACAGTTCTGAGATGTGGTCAGAATGAGGCTAATAAGTACTAGGTGATTTGGGAGATGCGTCTAAAAGTTCTCTACATCTCATAAAGTCCCTCAGCTGGGCTTTGTGGGAGTTTTGATCCGAACAGTAGGAGCTCTGACTTGAAGCTTTGTCTGTTGGCTTTGAGTATCTGCAGTCCCGGATGCAGGTGCTGGGCTTTGATTGGACGGAGCTTGGAGCTGTGATGAAGCAGCTGCCACAACCTGCTGCTGTTGGAGGAGTTTCTGCTGCACAGCCTGGGCTGCTGCTGATCCAGCTGGTAACACTTGAACCTGCTGCTGTCCTGTTGCTGTTGCCTGAGTCAGTGTCACAGTCTGGGGCTGGACCTGTAAAACACTCCATATTAGAAATTCCACAAACTTAAAATATACTGTATGGCCTCGATTCATAAAGCATTCCCGCATTCGGAAATGCTGAAAACGGCTCACTTTACCGACTACACAGCAAAATCTGTATTCATAAAGGCTTTTTCCGCATGAAAAGCCGACATTCGCGAGCAGAGTGATAAATCACCGCCTTGCGCGGTGATTATCATAGCAAAAGTAACAAGTAGTCAATTCATAAAGATTAGAGGTAGCGGTATGCGGACGGGTATTACCGCTACCTCTGATGTGGCGAGAAGCGTGCGGAATACAGTGCAGTGAATGGGACAGACCTCCCAAGCAGCTGCAGAGAGAACACCGCACGGAGGGATTCCGCCTGCTTCTCCTGTTTCCGCATGTCTCCCGACAGCCTAACGCCTGCCTACAGCGGAATGTCTCCGCACGCCTGTCACATCTAGCTACATTTTTATGAATTACCACCCTGAAGGCGGAAATACCGACAGCGGTGTTTCCCCGCTCGACTTTCCCCGCTCGACAGCACTTTTATGAATCGAGGCCTATGTGTATATATTTGTATTTTACTTGATTTTTAAACATTTAGATATACCAGATGGAAATGTCCGAGAAGAATTTTAGGAACTCTTTTTCATTTAAAGCAATTGTCAGGCAAAAAAAAAAAAACGCGTTTCACTTACCTGGGGCTTCTACCAGCCCCATGCAGCCATCCTGTGCCCTCGTAAAAATGTACGCAATGCGGCCCGCCGACCCCGAGGTCGCCAAAAACAAAACTAGCTGGCGGCGGGGGACTGGAGCAGCAGTGAGTGACTACAAGGGCACAGGATGGCTGCATGGGGCTGGTAGAAGCCCCAGGTAAGTGAAACTCTGTTTTGTTTTTTTTTGCCTGACGATTCCTTTAAAGCGGACCCAAAGCACACATTTTTTAATTCAAAATATTTAGTTGCACCACTCTGACACATACAAAGATACATAAACACTCCTTCAAGCCTATGAGCATTTCAATGCATGCTTTTCACCCTTCTCTTTTCCTAACTAGGGTTATACAGGTGGCAGCCATTACTTCTGAGCTTAGTAGGAGGTGTTAGATCATGTGTGTTTGTCATCAGCTACCCTACCTCACAGGAGCGTCATCTATGTGAAATCTCACACAAGCTGAGATCACCTCCCCTGTGACTTTATCAGTAGCAGCCTGTGTTTTGTTTTTTATCTCCTCCACCAGTCTGCCGGATTCAGTCCCAGCAATATGAAAGGAAGGGAGGGGTTCCTCCAATAAATGTAAAATATTTTATATTTGCCATCATGCAGCTGAAAAAAGGCTGCTATTTATTATTATAAGTTAGAAAATAGATTTTATTTCTGAAATCTTGTATTTTTAATTTGGGTCCTGTTTAAGTAGTAAAATTATCGAAACCTCTCATCACATTTCAAATGTAATGTTTCAATACTTATTGGAACACAACTCTTTACACTACTATGAAGATACAACATTTTCACTCTTCCTGCAATTGACTGGGTGCCTAGCTGAAGCAGTGCCTTTGAGCTTCCATTTGGAGCAGGCACCAGGAGAAATATCCGATTTCTACCCAAAAGCAATCAGCTAAGCTACTTTGGTGACCTTTGCTTTAATGTAGCCATGAACAGACTGACCCTGCCCCTTATCTAATCACCTCATAAAAAGTAATTTGTTAAAAAAATAGAAGATCAATCAAGAAATGATTATCTGCTATGTAATTCGTTCATGTTGTTTGATCAACCCTGAGCCTGCTGGTCAGCATCTTTACTACTGGCAGACAGAACCAACGTCTATTATCAATAAACACACCCACTACCAATGTGATAGGCTAAAAGGCCCTTACTTCACACTGTGGGAGGGGTTTCCCTACAATATCAGCCATATAGATGTCCTTGTTGATTTATTTGAGAAAAGGTAAAGCTTTCTCATTGAAAAGGGGTTGTCCACTACTGATTGGGATAAAGTTCAATCCTGGCTTAAACTTTCTCTTTTAGGATACTGAAGCCTCTAAAGCTTCATTCTGTGGAACGAACGCAGTGAAGGATAGTGGAGTTCCATCTGTTATCATCAGACTAATCAATAAAGACAAATTCCTTTTTATAAAAAAAAAATCACAGCATCTGATTGGATATAGTGCAACTTCCTTGCTTTTCACTGCATTCCTCTTCTTAGTCTCTCTCTTCCACTCCCTTTAGATTGTAAGCCTATTTGCTAGGGCCCTTCCCCCCATGTGATCTTCTCCACCATCATATGGACTCAATGACTTGTCTGCTATATTTATCTCTACAGTATTACATCACCATTTTGTGTACCGTTGTTGAATGCTATAAAGTCCTGGTGTAACATTGTTTAATGCTGTAATGTCTCCCCTATCTACTGTACAGTGCTACGTAATATGTTAGCACATTATAGATTACATTTAAAAATAATTATAATAATACATTCATGGATTATGATGCTGTTGTGTTGGCACAAGGGCTAAGTGGCTTCCTCTTTGCTTCTACTTTCAGCAGAGATAACATTACACTGATGTCTGCGAGTACAATAAACTACATCCCAACTAAATCTTTTAAGATCCACCCTAATAATAAACCGTGGTTCTCCAACAAGCTACGGTTATTATGGAAACGCAAGGAGGCGGCACACAAGGCGGGCAGCCAGGAGGACTTCAGGAAGGCGAGGAACAATCTGAAACGAGAGCTGAGAGCCGCAAAAAAAGGAGTTCGCTGAGAGGATGAAGCAGAACTTGCGCTCGAACAACTCAAAAGACGTTTGGTAAGGGCTTAAGGCTGCCACCAACTACAAGCCTCCCCGCAACATGCATCACCCAGCTCTGAGTTAGCTGAAGAGCTGAGCAAATTCTACTGCAGGTTCGAGGGTCAGGCTGAGTCTGGGGGGCACCTACCACCTCCCACTCTACCTCCAGCCCCCGAGAATAGCAACCCGAGTGAGGACTCACGCTCCCTGGAGGTGGGTGAGGCAGATGCCAGGAAAGCCTCGGGCCCCGACTGCGTGTCCCCAGCCTGCCTCAAAACCTGCTCGTGGCAACTTGCTCCTATCCTCTCTGCCATCTTCAGAAAGTCACTGAGAGAGGGCCAAGTCCCAGCGTGCTTCAAGAGGTCCACCATCATACCTGTTCCCAAGAAACAAGGCATCTCCGACCTCAACAACTTCAGGCCTGTGGCCCTGACGTCAGTCATCATGAAGTCCCTAGAGAAGGTGGTCCTATCCATCCTCAAGCTATCCACCTTGCCTCTACTGGACCCACTCCAGTTCGCCTACAGGGCAAATAGGTCTACTGATGACGCCCTAAACATCTGTCTGGAATTCATCAACAACCATCTCGACAGACCAGATGCGTATGCCAGAGTACTGCTACTAGACTTCAGCCCAGCATTTAACACTATATGCCCACGCATCCTCCAGAATGTTCTGGCTACACTTGGGGTCCATTCCATCCTACGTTTATGGATCACCGACTTTCTCTCCAACAGCTCCCAAGTTGTCAGGCTGGGGGACATCTACTCACGAGAAATGATAACCAATACAGGGGCACCCCAGGGCTGTGTCCTGTCTCCGCTGCTGTTCTCCCTCTACACAAACAACTGCAGATCCACAGCAGACACTGTCAAAGTCATAAAATTTGCTGACGACACCACCATTGACGGCCTCGTCACCATTGACAACATCCAGGATTACCAACAGCAGGTGGAGAGACTATGCCACTGGTGCAAGGAGAACAGCCTGGTGCTCAACACGGTCAAAACCGCCGAGCTAATAATCGACTTTAGGAGGTCTGCTCCCCCCCCCCCCCCCCCGCCTCCCATCTACATTGATGGCACAGAGGTGGCCAGAGTGCCCTGCGCTCGCCTTCTGGGCACTATCATCTCCTGCGATCTCAGTTGGAAGGCCAACATCACGGCAACCCAGCGGAAAGCCCAGCAGAGGCTCTTCTTCCTCTGCCAACTGAGGAGGTTCGGCATGGCGCAGGAGATTCTAACTTGTTTCTACTCAGCCACCATTGAATCGATCCTCTGCTCCTCCATCCTGGTCTAGTATGCGGGAGCCACCGCCAGTGACAGGCATAAACTACAGAGGATCATCAGGTCAGTGTAGAAGATCATTGGGAGACCTCTGCCTCCACTTGCCCTCCTGTATAATACAAGACTGTGTGCAAGGACACTGAAGATCGCAAGTGACCCCTCACACCCAGGCCACTGTTTTTTCACCCCACTACCATTGGGCCGTAGACTTTGGGCCATGCCCACCAAGACCACCAGACACAAGAACTCCTTCTTCCCTTCGGCCGTTAGTCTCCTGAACTCCCTTAACATTCTTCCACCTTCTATCAGTGCCCTACCATCTGCAAAGTAGCGGGCTGCAAAAAAAAATGTTTCCTTGTCAAACAACCAGCCACCAGTCACCACATTTAAACTGCTTAGCTTTTCCAGCACCTTTGGTAGGACTTCAACAATGTTTTTCTGTGTCTGAAAAATGCATACGGAATGTATATTTGTGTATCTACTGTGTATATTGTGTATATATACTGTGTATATACTGTGTATATCATCTGTGTATATTTTTGTATCTACATATTTGAGTACGATGTATTACTGTCATGATCTTACTGTACTTCTGACGCTTTCTGTATTTATGAAGCTTTTTCCTGCCTTTTTTTGTCTATGTACCTCTCGGGAGCTATGCATCTGTGCCAAGCCCAATTCCGGGCATGACTCGGTCATGCTTGGCAAAATAAAGCGATTCTGATCAAATCTACCCTGCAGGACAGGAAGTACATCACTGGTATTCCCAGGTTTCCCCCATCGTATTTCCGTCGCTCTGCACATGCGCACCGCCAACATATTTAGAATCCCTGCGTATGTTCCTGGGTAGGTCTTCGCGTGACTACGGAGGGCGCTAGAAGGACTCAGGAAGCCTCCGGAGGATCCTCTAGGTAAGAGCTTCTCTCTACCTAGGTAAGAATGTAACATTTTTGTTTTCATCTGCCTCGGGTTCATTTTTAGGTCACTGTAAAGTTGGAAGATGAATCTTCTTACCATTGACAACTTTCTGGAAGGGGGCAACCGATTTTCCTCCTGAAATTGATGGAATTTTGCCCCTTCCATTTTTCCTTCTACCCTGACAAGTGCATTAAGCTCACACACCATACAATCTTCGTTGTAAAGATTTACCAAATCTATGTAGTATAATGGGCCAACAGATTGAAAATACCTTGAATGATTGATTGGATAAGCTCTTATACTACATGAAAGTGGTAAGATTGAACAACCAAGATTGTATGGTGTGTGTTGAGCCTTATGCTAGGTACACACCATACAATTTTCTGTTAGATTTTCTCTTAGATTTACCTGCCAGATAGCTTTTTTCCATGTTGTAGGTACATCTAACAGAAGAATCTAACAGAAAATTGTATGGTGTGTACCTAGCATTATTCTCAGCTGCAGAGAATCACTAATATGAGAAGTTTTACCACTTCTATATGGGGTTGTTCGGATGTTAGACTGTACTGGCTTTCTGCTAGATATCATGTCAGTGTGAAGGCCACAGTTTGATTTTGGTCTCATCTGACAACAATACATATTTGCTTTTGGCCTTAGAATCTTCAGGGTGCATTTTGTCAAAGCTCAACCAAGACTTAATGTAACCTATCTTGAAGGGGAGGATTTTATTTATTGCTACCTTTCAATGCAAACCACATTTGTTGAGAACTTGTGAAATTGTTGTCACACACACACACAAAGTCTACTCTTTGAGATAAAGTCCTGTAACGGCTTCAAAAATGCCAAAGACCTTTTGGTGTTCTTTTTAAGCAGTTTCCTTCTTGCTTCTCCAACCAGTTTGGAGGGATGCCTTAATTTGGGAAGAATTATTATAATATCAAATATTTTCTACTTTATTAACTATAGAGTTTACAGTGCTCCAAATCACTGACAAAGCCTTTGAAATGTTTTTTTGTATCGATCTTTTGACTTGTGCCTGTCCGCTACTTTGTCCTTGAGATGTTTTGACAGTACCTGGCCATCCATAGTTTATTGTATGCTTTCAATTGTACTATCAAGTGATATAATGGTCTACAGTAAGGGGCCATATGCAATTCATTTTTTTCACCTGAGTTTTCTCCTGGGTGATATTTTTAAATTTGTCAATAAAATGCATTTTAAGCCACCAGAAAGCAAGAAAATGCGCAAAATAATTTTGATACTACTTTTTATTTGTACTTTTTTAGTTGAAAAATGCTGCAAAGTTATTTTAATTTGATGATGAAAAATGATTTCCTAGGAGAAAACTCAGGTGAAAAAGAGAATTGCATATCGCCCCAGGTGTTTCTATGCTGAGGTAATGATCACTTTTCATGCCAGGAGAAAGGCAGTTAGCTTGGTGTGCAGTGGAGAAGGTGATTAGCTACACCTAAAGTTGGGCTCTCAACAGTGGCGCCCTGCAACCGCTTGCTCGGCTCCACGCATGCGTACTTGGCTAACACAGATGCAGCCGATGGATGCAGATACCTAGGGGAATTATTAGGTAGGGTATATAAATTTAAGCATCTTCATTTCAGACTGTAAGGCAACATAATGTGAATATTTTTAATGCAGTTGTTTACATCCCCTTTATGTGCACAGGGCCAGAGTATTGCTGTATCCACTGGAAGACTGGTACCATCTGCTGGATATTGGCCATTGCTGTTTGCTGCTGAATTACCTAAAGAAGCTTTGTACCTAAGAGGAAATAACAGGGACACAGAATGGAATTATCAGCATAAATGGTCCTATACTATGATACTGATAACAGAAGCTTATTCTCCCATGACACGCAAATGATCCACTTATTTATACCTGTGCTTTCTATGCTAACACAACACCAGGCTGTGTCAATTCACCCAGCTGCATCATGGCCATTGATTCCATGTTTGAAAACAACACATTGCCAGGACTAAATCTAACATTCTCTTGAACTCAGCCAATGGGTATTTGTGGTGTTCATGCAGTAAAATATGTGTTCCCTGTCTTCTATACAAAAGGTACAAACCACATGGAGAATCTATGCGCCTGATACATGAAAGGTTGGTAAATGGTTTTACCGGCATAAACGCCAGGGGAGCAGCGTGCGTTACGATATCAGTGAAATGCTTGTTACCAGGGTAATAGGATAACATCTGCTGTTCCCCTAGCGTACCCATAAAACTGCTGTAAACTGCCTGTGCACGGCAAATCTACTGGCCCTCAGCGCAGCAGGCCAATATGTGCAATAATAAGTGCTTGTGCTTGTTACAGCCTGGTCGAGAAACTTAATGAGCCCCAATCCTTGCAACCAAAGCTCAGAATTGGGCATCTAACTCCTGGGTTGAATCTTAGGTGGATGTATCAATGCATAGAGCAGTGGTGTCAAACTCAATCAGGTAAGGGGCTAAAATCTAATACCTAGTCTAAGTCATGGGCCAAATAGTTTATTAGGAGTTAACATTTATTGAACAGTCTCAAAATAAGTGGCATAACTATCAGGAACATGGGGGGCTGTTCCTGCCACTTCTGCAGAGCAGAGTGGAGCAGTTTAATATTTACCTGCCCCTGTGCTGCTTCGGGAGAAAATCTTCAAGATGAAATGTGGCCCAAGTCAAGATGCCCGCCACACAAGGGGGTTTGGATGCCCACAGCGGGCCCCACAGTAATTTTGCTGATTGGTCCAATGGGTTGTTGCTGCACCCCACCTAAAACTGACAATGTTTAACCTATAACCAGCCTCAACCAGAAACCGTCACCGGTGTGCTCCTCTGGTTGGGAAGGCAGTGAATTGCTGTGTACAATGATTCACATTTGAAGCTCTAGAGGGCCACATAAAATGGCAAGAAGGGCCACATACGGCCCGTGGGCATGGTGTTTGACACCTGTGGTCTAGAGCATCACTTCTTTCTAATCAAAGATCATAGTTTCATTGTAATCTAGGTAATATGATTGTGAACAAGGTACTGTAGTAATATCTTTAAGCCTCCTGCCTAAATTGTTTCTTCATTTAATTGAGGCCTTTTCCTATCTAGAATCAAGGCACCATTTTCTTGTGTTTAGCTTATTATAAAGAAAAGAAAGTTAGCCTCTCTTTAGATCTGGTTAGCAAGCAGCTGCTCCTGCCGCTATTACAAGTCACTGTTGCATATGATTAATGAATTGCAAAATTTTCTGACAATACAAATTTTGTTACAATTAGTATGCAGCTGCTTGACTTTGGGCCAATCCAAATCAGCAGAAACAGGTTTTGATTGGTCCTATTTCAAGTTGCATACAAACTAGTCACTGTTAGGAAACAAGGATGGGCTTTCTATCAAACTAAATAAGCATCCATCCATCTCTATAAGTGATCTCCAGCTGTGAACAGGATAAAATATACATCAGCAAATTGATTACACTCTCTAGTAGCCACAGTGCTGCTGATTAAAACGTATGACATTCAATTACAAGTGTACCTACCTTTATTGTATACTAAACAGGAAAATACTCAGCACCCAAAGTAATAAAATGGGACCCCCATCCCCCCCAATTATGGTAAAAAACAAAGGTCTCAGAACATTCATCTGAACGTTACACATTACTATCCAAATTATTTTAAAAATGCAGTTTCTACTTTAACCTATGATAGTACTAGGCCAGCTGTAGGATACACAATACACTGGTCTAAAAGTGACCATACACAGATTAATAGTGGCCTAATCAGCAAACAATTGATTTACCACTTTCCACCACTCAATCAGAGAGCAATATAAATGAGAATTGATCGAACCCCTCTAGTCATTAGTGTTGTACTGTTCAATGTACAAAGCTATATAGTCATCAATCCTTGCTGCTTTCCCCCTGGCTGCTCAGTTACAATTTACTGCCATGCTCGCCCACCCTTTCATTCAGTAAAGTGTCCAGAATAGACTGGAAGTTTATTTCAGGAGTAAACAGATCACAAGCAATTTTGGTGTAATCTGCCAAACATAACAGCCTGTATATGGCTACCTTAACAGCTCACAGCCAGACTGGACAATGATCTGATGTCTGCAACGGAATCCCAGTACCTCTCTGTCCAAATCTGCTGGAGGAAAAAGTGTTTGGCTTAAGGTGGCCATACACTCATTGATTTTCTCATTCGATTCCTTTCAGATTCGATTCATCTGCTGGGAATCGATTCCCCAAAATGTCGAATAAAAATCGATCAAAAATATCAATCGGAAAGGATGGAAAATTTAAAACAATCAGGCACCCCTCTTTAGTTGAACTTTCTCCATCAATTACTGTACTAATTTTCATCTCTAAAGCTGGCCATACACTAATAGTTTTCCACCCAATGTTACAAAATGATCTATTATTTTCCTAAAAGAATCGATTCAGAAGGAATCAATTCCTACTATACACTGCAAGGAATATACTGAAAATGGATCGAACTTCAGAGTTGCACTGTTCGATGCCGTGCAAAGCTATAGGTCATCCAACTGCCATTGCTCTTGCACCTCCCCCCCTACCATTTTAAATTGTCCATCCTTTCCGATTGTTTGTTTTTCCCCGCAATTTTTGTTTAAAATGGATCATAAATGTATCGATCTGACATTTTGGGTAATCGATTCCCAGCAGATGAATCGAATCTGCAAGTTATCAAATAAGAATGTATGGCCACCTTAACCTCCCTGGTGGAAAGCGAAGAATTAGATGTTGGAAGCAGTAAGCCCGAGCGTAGCTGAAGTAAATGCTGCTGTGGCTTACCACGAGGGAGGTGTGTTAGGTATATAAGTACATACTGTATAGTCTGGAGTCTTATTTGTACAGTTTTCACTATTTTTTAAGTTTATTCATAAATTTTATTATTTCAACAATTTGGTTTACTAGTCTTTTATTATATGAGGGATGTCTACACAACCTTTATTTTACATATTTTCGTGAGTTATGACTTACTAATTGGACTTACGAAAGAACCGCCAGGGAGGTTATGATAGACCAAAGCCAGGGACCACTTCTCATTCTCCACTGACATAAACATGCTTACTTAATTTTTATGTTCTTGGCTCTGGCCCTAATACAGAACTGCTAATGTGCTCCAAGAGCATTCAGGTTGTGCCTACAAGTTCAGCTGTTCACATATGCCTGAATTGATGACTACAGTTCTGACAAATTTCCAGTCAATTCTTTCAGCAATGCAAAGCTTCATCAGTTGGTTCAGCAGCAAGCAGCAGTGGGAAGTGTTTAGCAGATGGTAGCACCCTCTCCAGTGGGAAGTGGCCAGCAGATGGTAGCACACTCTCTGAAGGAGATGGCTACATAAACAAAGTTCTGACCTTGTGCACACACAGAAGAGTGTGTTCAGCTAATATTTTATAGTTTTAAGTTAAAAGTGTTTTGAATATTCTGATGAAGTCATAATTCTTAAGCTATGTACACACACTTGATAACCGTAGTTTGAAAACATACCATGCCCAATAATGAGATGAATGATTGACATCTGATGACATCATGACACACATAACAAGTGAACAACAGCATAATGAAAGTCTACCGATGGATCTGTAGCAGAAATTCAAAACTGAGAATCCAGAAGTACGTGGCACAAAGGTTTGAATTGGATGATCATTTATTATTTCTCGATACATGTGATTTCTACTGATTACCATCAATTATCATCTGAATGGATCTGTCTTGATGGATCGGACTACATGCGCTGGAATTGTGGTCTGTTCAGTGCTAATTTTGCAATGACATTTGAACGATTACTGTACGTCTGTCGTTTATCATCTGTTTTTCAACGTTTTTAATCAAACGTGTACGAGACTTGACGCTACTGCATGATTATGACAGCAGGGGAACTGGAAGGGGTTAGTCCTGCCTGTGATATCAACTGTTTGTTGGACATAAGACTACAATTTCCATGATGTTTAGCAGTGACTATTAACTGCAAATACCCAGCTGACAATGCTGAATCCCGAAGGTTGGTGTCAATGTGTAGTTTTGCTGGTCAACAACAAAAGGAGGAGAATCACTCCCATTGTCAACGCAGTATAGAAATACATGTGGATTTTTTCAGCAATGTCTGTAGGATAACAGACAAGCAAAGATACTTTCATTTGATACTTTCACTTGACTTTAAACATATATCTAGTGTTGGTATTCGAATTTGAGACCACATGGTTTGGAACCTGAACAGCAGCATTCACCACCATTTCAGCACTGGACAGCATGGTGGGGTGCATTCTATTTAGTTCTGATACTTCCACCTCCCAGCTTAGAATCAGGAAGTATCAGAACTAAATGGAATGCATCTTTTAACAGAACACATAGCTAATATTAGAAATCAAAGCCTGCAGTTACCTGTACCTGAATCTGCGCCTGCACTTGCTGTGCTCCAGGTGATTTCTGGGCCTGAGTGATTGGAGTGGTCAGGAACTGGGTTTTAATGGCTGGCTGAGTGGTATATGTCAGTTTCTGCTGTTGAGATTGTTGCTGCTGCTGTTGTTGAGCTTGGACGGTTACTTGCTGAGCTGTTATCTGATTTGAAGCACAAAAAAGGGTGATACCACTATATAAAGAAACTGCCTCATTCTTGCTGCATATCTAAGTTACCATAAAATCTTTATGTAAAGTAGAAGTTTACTTTTAAAAGTAAAACATTTCCATGTATTGCTACAATCAATTGCGCAACCTACAGTGGCTTGCAAAAGTATTCGGCCCCCTTGAAGTTTTCCACATTTTGTCACATTACTGCCACAAACATGAATCAATTTTATTGGAATTCCACGTGAAAGACCAATACAAAGTGGTGTACACGTGAGAAGTGGAACGAAAATCATACATAATTCCAAACATTTTCCAAACTGCAAAGTGGGGTGTGCTGGATGGTAAAACTCCGCCCCAGTTTCAAGTCTTTTGCAGTCTCCAAGAGGTTTTCTTCCAAGATTGCCCTGTATTTGGCTCCATCCATCTTCCCATCAACTCTGACCAGCTTCCCTGTCCCTGCTGAAGCGATGCACCCCGAGCATGATGCTGCCACCACCATATTTGACAGTGGGGATGGTGTGTTCAGAGTGATGTGCAGTGTTAGTTTTCAGTCACACATAGCGTTTTGCATTTTGGCCAAAGAGTTCCATTTTGGTCTCATCTGACCAGAGCATCTTCTTCCACATGTTTGCTGTGTCCCCCACATGGCTTGTGGCAAACAGCAAACGGGACTTCTTATGCTTTTCTGTTAACAATGGCTTCTTGCCACTCTTCCATAAAGGCCAACTTTGTGCAGTGCATGACTAATAGTTGTACTATGGACAGATTCCCCCACCTGAGCTGTAGATCTCTGGAGCTGGTCCAGAGTCACCATGGGCCTCTTGACTGCATTTCTGATCAGCGTCTCCTTGTTCGGCCTGTGAGTTTAGGTGGACAGCCTTGTCTTGGTAGGTTTACAGTTGTGCTATACTCTTTACATTTCTGAATGATCGCTTGAACAATGCTCCGTGGGATGTTCAAGGCTTTGGAAATCTTTTTGTAGCACAAGCCTGCTTTAAATTTCTCATTAACTTTATCCCTGACCTGTCTGGTGTGTTCTTTGGACTTCATGGTGTTGTTGCTCCCAATATTCTCTTAGACAACCTCTGAGGCTGTCACAGAGCAGCTGTATTTGTACTGATATTAGATTACACACAGGTGCACTCTATTTAGTTATTAGCACTCATCAGGCAATGTCTATGGGCAACTGACTGCACTCAGACCAAAGGGGGCTGAATAATTACGCACACCCCACTTTGCAGTTATTTATTTGTAAAAAATGTTTGGAATCATGTATGATTTTCGTTCCACTTCTCATGTGTACAGCACTTTGTGTTGGTCTTTCATGTGGAATTCCAATAAAAATGATTCATGTTTGTGGCAGTAATGTGACAAAATGTGGAAAGCTTCAAGGGGGCCGAATACTTTTGCAAGCCACTGTATGTAAAATAATTCATGATATGGTACAGTATATGACTATTCAGGACTACATACACAGATGAGTTACTATAAAGTGGACTACACACTATTAGTGCAATGGTAGAAAAGCTACAGTGAGTATAGAAAAGAATAATTCACATCAAAATGTATTTATATTATGCGGCTTTGCAGCCTAAAATGAAGAATGTAGCCAGTTTTCTTTAAGAGATTGATAGTATTTGAGAGGATAATGCATCATCCATGCTTCCTTCTATCATGATTGCTGATTTATATAGTATCAGCATCTTCCGTGGCGCTGTAAATCATGATAAGTGCCCCTGTTCCTCCTGTGTAGGAACACTACCACAACAGGATGCTACTACCTCCATGTCTTGCTGTGGATATCCTGTGTTTGGGTAGCTGCATTGGCTTTCCACCAGATATGCCATTTGGTTTGAGGGAAAACAGTTTGATTTTGGTCTCATCTGACCTTAACCCATTTTCCATTTGGCCTCAGAATCTTTAAGGTTAATTCTGACAACATTAAACTAAGACTTCATGTAGTCTTTTATGGTGGGCTTATCAAAATCATGACAACTGATCTTAAATGGAGGACAATAAGTTTGGTGTGCAAAGGAGAAACTGATTTTTATAAGTATATTTTAGAGGTGGGTGAAAATTCTTTTTTTTAGGTTATGTTGTTATTTTTTTTCTATCTGCATCTGTGAAAAGAATCAGATGTTTATTAAATTTTAGATTGCCCAACAAGCTCATGGTGAACCAGAAGCCCTAGGAGTGCGTAATGGCGCTTGTGTCTGCATATGAAATGTGGTATGATAAGTGAGCAGTAAACAGATGCCCCATGTTGCTGACAGATGTTACAATGCATGCATCCAATCACCAGTCCTAAACACTACTGTCACATGTAAATGCCTGGCCCATTCCACAAAGTCACTATCAGGTGGTGATCACAGCACTCCTCAGCCAACCATGTGATCCAACCTTAATATGTCTGGCCATTTTAGATCTAGCTAGTGCTTAGTAGAGCTTGCCTTTAGTGATGTATTATCTCACATATAATGGAAACATACAGTGGTATTGTAGGGAAGCTGGCACTTGTAAATGGGTGACAGAACCATCTCCCATTTTAAGGGACTATAAGTTGAAGAGTAGCAAGTCCAGAATCTCTTTACCTTCTGTTGCTGGACAGCAGTCTGTGTAGGAGCTGTGCTGGACTGTAGGGCTTTTTGCTGCTGCTGTTTTAGTTTCAGAAGTTGCTGCACATTTAAGGGCTGAGCAACTACTGTCTGCCCACCTGCAACACAAACAAATCAGAATGCTTCTTAAGTCTTTAGATCCATTAGCAAGTTAAAAAATAATGGAAATCAGGGGTGAATAATACACAACTCAATTAAAGGACAAATATTGTGAAAACGTGTAACATTTAAAATGCATAAAATTGTCTGTGAGTGAAATGCTTTATAAATTATGTTTTGCTATGTTGCTGTAGTTTACAGAAGGCAGTAAAAATCTGCCAGATTTTGTACTAGTCCATCTCCTTGTGGGGATTCTCAAGTATTACTATATATACAAAAGCACTTACTGAACAGCAGTTGCTCAGTCCAACTGCCAGAGTAGTGTGCTAGGGAGTTAGAAGGTCGGGCTGCATCTTTGTATAGATCCTTTTCAAGGGTTGTTTTTGTAAAGAATGAAGGAAATAAAGGAAATCCTGAGTATCCGCCGAGAGAAAATAGAATAGTCCAAAATCTGTCAGATCTGTCAGCTTTTTACTATCTACTGAAAGTGAAAATTTCATAGGAAAAAATAGATTTACAGTGCACAGTATGTACTGTATTTTACATTTTTCACAATACTGGTCCTTTAAGATCAAGTTGAAGAACAGAAGATGAAATGTCTTAAATAGAAACAATCCTATATTATAAATATCTCTGTCACCAAGGTAAAGTACTTAAAGTGACTCTGTAACAAAAATTACAACGTTTTTTCTACCATCCTACAAGTTCCTAAACCTATTCTTATGTGTTCTGGCTTACTGTAGCTCTTTCTACTATAACCATCTCTGTAATAAATCAATGTATCTTTCCCCTGTCAGACTTGTCGGCCTGTGTCTGGAAGGCTGCCAAGTTCTTCAGTGTTGAACTGTTCCTCTATGCACACTCCAGTGTGTGTTTTATTTACATAAGCCAGCAGCTTCTCTGCTATCTTATCAGTGATAGAAGAGAGCTGGATAAAAATCCTCTGTTAAGCAGGCCATACACTGGCTCGATTCCCGGCCGTTTCGACAGCAGATTCGATTCTGGGATCGAATCTGCTGCCAATCGTTCGCGGTAAACGCAGCCGCCGATCCGATTTCCTCCCGAAATCGGATCGGTCCGTCGATCGCGCCGTGCGGGAAATTACCCTCGATCGCCCGCGGGTAAAGTGCGCGTCGCTAGCGGCGGCCGATCCGATCAAGTATACATTACCTGAGGCTGGCTCCCGGGCGTCTTCTCCGCACTGCACGGCTCTGTTCCGGCTCCATCCATCCTGGCGCTTCCTGTGTCACTGCAGTGACCAGGAAGTTCAAATAGAGGGCGCTCTATTTAACCTTCCTGGTCACGGAGTAACACAGGAAGCGCCGTAATGGAGCCGGAACAGAGCCGTGCAATGCGGAGAAGAGGACCCGGAGCCAGCATCAGGTAATGTATACGGGGGGGGGGGGGGGGGGGACAGGCGGCAGGAGCAGCTCAGCAGATGGTGAATCGGTTTCAGGCTGAAATCGATTCACAATCTGTTTGCAGTAAAGGCAGCCATACGATCCCTCTCTGATCAGATTCGATCAGATAGGGATCTGTCAGCTGGTCGATCTAATGGCACATCGACCAGTGTATGGCCACCTTTAGGCTGTGAAAGTAGCTGGCTGACACATACTGAGGAATTACAAACACAGGCACAGGCAGAGCTGTCTGCAGGAAGCCTGTAATGTTCAGTGCATGAGAGAAGAAGGGGACAGAAGGTAAACACACACAAGTGATCTCTTGAGATTCAGAAGTAAGGCTGTATACAGCCTGCTTGTGTATGGATGTATTTTCTATGTGTGGACATGCTGTACATCAACCTACTTCCTGTTTTGGTGGCCATTTTGTTTTTTTATAAACAAACTTTTTAAAACTGTTTTGACTACTTTTAATGCGGCGGGGAGCGGTGAAATTGTGACAGAGGGTAATAGGAGATGTCCCCTAACACACTGGTATGTTCACTTTTGTGCGATTTTAACAATACAGATTCTCTTTAAAGGAGTAATCGGGGAAATCCCCCCCCCCCCCCCCAATGCTCTACTTACCCGGGGCTTCCTGCAGCCCCTCTATTTAGGGTTTATTCACATGAATGCCAGAATAGGCCAACAAAACCCTGAGTACACTTTCACTCTTGTAGGGAACCAAGGCACTCATTTTCCCAGTGACAAAACGAATGCAAAAGAAGCACCAATACAGTGGCGTGTGAAGAAGTCCTTGCATGGTCACAATTCAGTTCACTTCCCCAACGCTGTCCGCAAGGCCCACCAACAGTGCATATTTTGCAAAAAAACAGAACCATTCATAGGTGGGGTAATTGGTGTCCCAGCAATGCTGATTAGAGATGATGAATGCAAATAATTTTGAGTTGATGCAGCATTATGCAAGTTCTGTATGCAAATTTATGCAGCAGCCAATCAAATGCTGCTGAGGTAAATTTAATTGGTCCAATTTCAAGCTGCATAAAATTTGCATAATCCTGCATCAATTCAAAATTATTTTCATCTCATTGACCATCCCTAATGCTGATTAACTACCTCCACAAAACATGCGCTGTTGGTGGGAGGACAGGGTCTAAAGGTGCGTACACACGCACTACGGAAGCCAACGATGGGTCCATCAGACCCTCCTGCTGGGCGGACTTTCAGCCGACATTAGTGCGTTTGTACGCACTGTCGGCGGACTGATAAGGCTGTTCCTGAACGATCTGCTCAATGGATCATTCAGGAACAGCCTTATCAGTCCGCCGACAGTGCGTACAAACGCACTAATGTCAGCTGAAAGTCCGCCCAGCGGGAGGATCTGATGGACCCGTCGTTGGCTTCCGTAGTGCGTGTGTACGTACCTTAAAGAACAGCTAGAAGTCATTGAAAAGCATTAAACCCAGATATAAAAGGAGATTTTATTCATAAACAGATCTATAAACATGAAAAAAAAAATAAAAAAAAAATCAGACCAGCAAGTGGTGAGGTGTCATCTATCAATGTGTTATTAAAGAAAAGAATATACGGTTTTGCAAGACATTACCTGCCACTTTCGGTGGCTGGCCAATAGCAACACTAATTCCTGCTACAGTGACTGGGAGGGTGGTCACCCCAGTGGACACAACAGCAGAGACCACTGGAGGTTTAGCAAGGGCCACTTGTGCTGCTTGGCCTGGCTGAGCTTGGATTTGGCCCTGGGCTTGAAGCTGTTAAAAAAAAGGCAGTTAGAGGTTTGCTGCAATCAATACTGTAGAGGTTACTTATATATTTTAAAAACAGAACTTTTGAAGTTTTTGAATTCAAATTTTGAAGTTTTTTAATTACTATTTTGAAGTGGGACATACTTATAACTAGGTTTGGCTTCCTGTCTGTGTCTCAGCTGGAGGAAATTTACACTCACTTCCTGTGCCAGGGAATGGGTCACCAGAAACAGATGGGAAGTTTTCTGTAATGGGGGCACTGTTTTGGTAGCATGGAGTAGTATAAGGACATCTGGGAATTTTTAATTGTCCCTGGTCACCTTCTGTCTCAGTAATGGGATGACTGAGAGGGGTAAGTGATGACATTTTTCCAGAATGGAGAACACAGAGCAGCACGGTGGCGTAGTGGTTAGCCCTCTCGCCTTGCAAAGATGGGTCCCCGGTTTAAATCCTAGCCAGGTCAACATCTGTAAGGAGTTTGTATGTTCTACATGTGTCTGTGTGGGTTTCCTCCGGGCACTCAGGTTTCTTCCCACTTTCCAAAAACATACAGATAAGTTAATTGGCTTCCCCCTAAATTGGCCCTAGACTATGATACATGCACTACACGATACATACATAGACATATGGCTATTGTAGGGATTAGATTGTGAGCCCCTCAGAGGAACAGTTAGTGACAAGACAATATACTCTGTACAGCGCTGCGTAATATAAATACTTAAAATAAATAAATAATAAGCCTGGCACATGTCCCATACTCTCCATATCCTGTCCACATCTAAGAACATTTTGATTGGAATTCTACTTTAAGCACAGGCATTCTGGAGGAGCTCCAATGGATGTGTAAAATGATTAAAAACAGTTCAAAAGGCAATGAAAACTTACCCCCAGACGGGGACTGATACAAGATACAAACATCATTTATTCAAAAACACTGGAAAATGCATTTCGCAGGCATCCACCCAGTTTCGGCAATTGTTTAGCAAGTCAACCCTCTACCGGTGGCTGGAGCCACCACCTTCATGCCATAATCTGTGGTTGCTGTTCTGCAACCCATGTGAGTACCCTATTTGTTGTATTTCCGTGCTGCATTACTGTACATACTGCGCTAGGGGATCCTGGTTCTCTCCTGTAGTTAACTGCATTTAACCATTTATTTAGGAACGGGTTCTTTACAGTAAGAGTGATTAAGATGTGGAATGCATTGCCACATGAAGTCGTTATGGCAAACTCTATACCTGCATTTAAAGGGGGCTTAGATGCTTTCCTTGCGTTGAAAGACATCCATGGCTACAATTACTAGGTAATGCCCAATGATGTTGATCCAGGGATGTTATCTGATTGCCATCTGGAGTCGGGAAAGAATGTTTTTCCCTTTTGGGGCTAATTGGACCTTCCTCTGGATCAACAGGCATATGTGAGGGAGTAGGCTGGTGTTGTACTTATGTTGTACGTATGTCTTTTTTCAACCAAAATAACTATGTAACACTGGAAAATTTCCCACAAACATACGTACTTCTTTTAGCTTGATTTGAAAACCACCAGGATGTAAAATTTGAAGTAGCTGGTCAGTTTTACAAATGACAATTATTTAAAACCTCTTCAACAGATATTTCCTTATATTGTTTTCAGTGAAAACCAGTCTTAGCTAATACCACCTCTCTTCACTAGAGTAAATTCAATATTGCAAATAAATGTTTTTAATATGGTGCCACCTGTTGGATTAACCTGCACCTTTTGTACACACAATACTTGCCTTACTACTGTAGATAAACCCCTACACTCACAAAGAACACGCTTTCCGACTTGGTAGCTTATAACTATGTACTCTTGTTCCCTATGGACTTATCTTGCATTTACTTCCTAGCACCAATGGTCAATGAGATGCAAATACTTCCAGCGTGCATGCAGATTGAATGCAAATTACATGCAGTTTAGACCTGGGCAGACCTTTGATTGGGTTTCAAGCTGCATAAAATTTGCATACAGGTTGGAATTATTTGCATTCCACCGCCATGGCTGCTGTCCAGCATTACAGATTGAAATATTTCCAAGAGATACAAATTTGACAGCATTTAGGGATGGATTGTGAATATTTAGACACATATGATCTACTGCTAGTAAATGTATATGTATCAATGACTACTTGTGAGTATCTAGCCTACTCCGCAGGGTATTTTGTATAGGAAATGTACAGTGTTATAGAGTAGCTTTCAGCCTTTAAATGTGCATTATGATGCTGAAGAATTGTCAGTTTAATCTCTGTCTAAAGCTAAGCCTTATGTATTCCCATGTAGCTCATATTGAAATTAAAAAACACATTTATTTTTTATTTTTAAACTATAACTAGGAGATATAGACTGGGATTTTATGTAAAATAACAAAGGATCTATAGGCATTGAGGAAACGTGCATCTGTACATATCAATATAGTAAAGCACTAAATTATGTTCAAACCTACCAGCCTGGCCACCTGTAGATTGGCAACAGTGGCACCAGTGAGGACAGCGCCACCTCGTGGTGCAGTGACTGCAGCAAGCTGCTGTGCCTGTTGTTGAGGCTGTGGCTGCTGTGGTTGCTGCTGACCCTGCACTGAGGATTGCTGGGGTCCTCCCTGCTGGGGTGGCTGCGGCTGTTGTTGCTGCTGCTGTTGTTGAGGCACTGCCTGAGTCGTCTGTTGTGGAATCTGCATTTTCTGCTTCTGTAGTTTTAGTATATGGTCCTGTGTGTTAATTAGAGAAACATTAATGCAATAAATGATGGGCAAACAACTTTCTAAAGCTCTGAATGTTGTTCTGGTAAATTTACCTGAGAGAGTTTGCCAACTGCTTTTATCTGGCCGGGAGACTGTGCCTGAGCCTGCATCTGAGGAACCTGAACCTGGGCAGCCTGCTGCTGGCGAAGAAGCTGAAGCTGGGCTTGTGTGATGGTTTTACCGGCAAGCTGAACTCCAGCAGTGGTGGCTGATAAGAAAAGAGAGAGCATGTCATGGAAGATATGGCAGAAAATGACAGTGTAATAGGAAACACAATGGCAAGGACCAGAAAAGAGATAGAATGTGGGGTAAAGGAAAGCATAGAAAGTATCCCCATACCTGTTGTCACCTGGGTAACAATAGAGCGGGCCTGTGTCTGCACAGGCGTGATGCTGCTGCACACCACAGCTCCACCAGTCACTGGCGTTACTGCTCGCACTCCCTGATTTGTTGCTATAGTCACCATTTCGGCAGGTGAAGCAGAAGTAGCTACTGCTCTCTGCTGAGTATGAACAACCTGTGGCGTTCCTCCAGGAGCCTAATGGGGAAATAGATGTAATTAACTCAGGCAAAGCCTCAAAATCAATCCTGAATGTTTGGAAACCGTGCTATTAGAAAATAGACATCCTGTTCTCAGTGTACCATGCAGAAATCTCTTGGCAGGGAGTTTATTCCATTTCCTTGTTTTAAAACAGCAATCGGAACAAATTTAACCTGTGCAAGGACTCCCAGCCATCGCAGTTCTTCATGTCAGCTGGAGTGTGAAGTGTAGAATTAAATGATAGCTTTCATTGGCTGTTTAGATGACAACTACAAGCCTTATGGTGCCCAGACACGGCAGAATTAAAATGTTTGATTTTACCATTTATTCGACTAAAACGATCGAATCTAATGAAAGTCAAAAATAATCTTTTTTTTCTTTCAATCAAGAAAAATGAATGTTTATCCCGTTTTTTCAATAAAAAAAAATCTGATCGGACATGTTGGAAAACTCTTTATATTCGATTTAACAAAATTATCTAATTTAAAAAAAAATGAAAAAAAATTGTACCATGTATGGGCACCATTACACAGTTCAGGTGTTTTGGTCAGAGCTACCATTCTAAGGAATTTGTTTTCTGAATCCTTGGCAGAATATTTAAAGGGGCTTCCTCCAGCCCCATGAGCACCGATGCATTCTCCGGAATCCTCCCAAGTGCTTCGTGCACCTGGTATCGGTCCCGGTAATCTGGCTCAGTTGCTCCAGTCGGCTCATCTACACATGTGCGGCCCTTCCGCACATCAACATTAAGAGCCGTCTGGCATAACTGAGCCAGAGTACCAGGACTGATACCAGGTGAACAGAGGCACTCAGGAGGGCAGTGAAAGACACATCTATGCTGGAGGAGGCCGCGGGTAAGTATAAAATATTTTAAATAGCCCATCTCAGGTACACTTTAACAGTGGAGAGTCAGATCAGTAATGATGCTATTGTGTTGAACACATAAACTGATAGCCCTGACTAAAGACTAATACTATCTCTAAACATGTCAGTTTCTTTATTATAAAATGCCTACATACATCCTGTCTCTGAAGCTTGGAGCCATACTTTTTTGGCCAGTACGAGGTATCACTTAACTGTACATTGTCATTTTTTAGGTATACCAAATATGGTGCAATGTTGTTAGTTGGATATTATTCATTTAACCACCACAGTGAATAGAAACTAGCCGAGTGTAATTACTTACAGCAAGTGTCCCAGGTATGACAGGAGATGCCAGCCTTTTATTGATAGGTTGGAACGTAGCAGACGGCACACCCGCAACGGTGTTCACAATAACATTTCCACTGACTGCAGCTGCAAAGACAACAGTGCATGTTATTGAGAAATAAAATCCCCAGCCTTTATACAGTACAAAGACAGATAAGAGCCTACTAAAAGCAGCAAAAAAGGAATACCCTGACAAACTAAGACTCTGGGCCAACAACCAAAGGGAAGTCTGGAAAGACCTGAGAGCAGCCACTAACGTCAAAACCCGCTCAACATGTGATCCCAAACATCGAATTAGCCGAGGAACTAAAAAAGTCCTACTACAGATTTGAGTACCAACCCAATCTGTGCTAAAAGATGCCGCAGTAAAAACATTTACACTAGCCTCCTCCGTGCCGGTGGCAGTCCAGGAGGCAGACGTATGAAGGAGGCAGACAAATCTTCTGAAACTCTAGGAAACCCTAGAAAATCCTCAGGCCTGAACAGCGTGTCATCAATCTGCCTGCGAACTTGGGCAAGCCAGCTGACGTCCATCCTCACCACCATATTCAACAAATATCTAGCAGAATGCAAAGTACCTGCCTGCCTCAAAAAATCCACACCCATCTCAGTTCCCTTTTAGGATAGTAGATATAGAGAACAATAACTTTAGGCCTGTTGCTCTAACACCCACTGTCATGAACATCTTAAAAGACTGGTCCTGTCCTACCTGAAACGCACACTACCAATTACCTCATTGACCCACTCCGGTTTGCATCCAGGGAATATAGGGCAAACAGGTCCATGGATGACACCATCAAAATCAGCCTAGAACACATTTTGAAACATCTCAGCGGGCCAGACATCTACTCCAGGATTTATTTCCTGGACTTCAGCTCAGTCTTCAACACCATTTGCCAAAACATCCTGCATAACAACCTGATCCAACATGGAGTCCACGCCAACGTGGTCCATGCACCTGGACCAAGGACTTCCTAACCACAGGAAACAACTAGTTAAGCTATGCAGTTTCGCCTCTCGAGTGCCCCCCAAGGATGTGTACTGCCCCCAAACCTGTTGTCTCTGTATACAAACAACTGCACCTCAGCAGACAACTCCGTTAAAGTAATCACATTTGCAAATAACCCTCCTTCCTTGACATTGTAGACAAAAATGGAGAACAAGTGTACCGCCATGAGATTGAGAGAATCTGCTAATGGTGCAAGGACAAGCTCGTCCTCAATGCAGCAAAACCTGTTGAATTAACAAAGGACTTTCTAAGGAAAAACACAAACACATACTCAACCTGGTATCCATAGAAGTCACCAGAGTAAATGTTGTTTGTTTCCTTGGCACTACCATTACCAATGACCTTAGATGGGGTAAGAACACCATCAAAACCCAGGAAAAAGCTCAACAAAAATGATTCATTCTGCGACAACTAAAAAAAAAATTGGAATGCCGCAGGAGCTATTGACCAGCTGCTACTCTGCCAACATTGAATCAATCTTTTGCTCCACTGTCATCGTCTGATACATAGGTGCCTCTGCAAGGGACAGGTACAAACTACAGGGGGTCATCAGAGCAGCGGAGAGAATCATTGAGACAACCCTGCCATCACTGCATCTCCGTCACACCTCTAGACTGAGAACCAGGGCCCACAGGATAACTAACAGCCCCTCCCACCTTGGCAATTGGTACCTCAACCTTCCCCCTTCAGGCTGCCACTACAGGTTGTTTATTTATATAGATATATACAGTATATATGCACAGAGGGAGATATTGGTTGCTTGGCAGCCTTTATGTCCCTCAATCCAATGAGATTAACAGACAGGTAACTGTCAATACCATGGTCATGACGTCACACCGTGGGAGGGTTTTCACCACAATATCAGCTATATAGACCCCCCCTAATAATCTATGTCTCCTCCACTTTCTGCTTTAGCACAGCATTCCTAACCACATTCTCACTGGCTTCGAAAACATGGCAGTAGAGGTGATCAATGAGATGTTCATTTTTCAATTTTGTAATGAATTGCATGTAGCTTGGAGTGGTATTGACTAGCTAATTTGACTGGCTAATTTTCAAGCTCCATGTAGTTTGAAACAGAGTCCGAAAATAAGCATCTCACTTACCATATCTACATGGCAGCACTTGGTAAAAAGAGGAGTAAAAAGTTTGCCGTGCATGTAAACAATTGTTAATCAGTATACCGAAATGTACAAGGGCTTATCGGAATCCTGATCTGATGATCAATAAATTGGCAGCTGTGTAAATTTATCAGCTGCTGATTGATAAATTAAAGATTCTGATTATCTGGAACATTTTCTTTTGCTGATCAACAGAGTTTTGCTTACAGGGCTACTTTTTCTCTTATATGTAATTTGGGGTGGTAGCATTTGCAGCCAAAACTGTCAACGGAAAGGGGCATATGACAAGTGTTTGTTTTTCCTTTCGGGGCATTCTCATGCTATACTTTAGGTTTCAATTCAAGTTGCTTGAAACCCCATATTTATTAATGACAACAGTCAGTCTACCCATTTTAAGGCGTGTATACACGTCGGATTCCTGCAAACGACCGGTCGTTAGACCCTCCCGCGGGTCGGCCGTTCTGCTGACAGTTTGCCAGTGTGTACAGTCTGTCGGCAGGCTGATAAGGCTGGTTTTGACTGATCTGCTCTTACTGTTTTGGCAGTTAAACTGCTGTTCAGAAAATGCTGTTGAAAACAAAGAAAACCCTGATAATCCCCCATGAGGAGATGGACTAGCCCAAAACCTGTTGGTTCTGTCAGATTTTTAAAGCCTACTTTTTTCGCAATAGTGGTCTTTAATTTCATGCTCTTTCTTGAGCAGAAAGAAGCCTTCTGTACTGTCTTTTGGCTTTGAAAATAAAACTTGAGAATCATTTACCAGCACCTTCAGCCCAAGAACACAGTTCCTCCTTTTAACCTAGCTTCTAACACAATCCAAGAAGACAATGTTTTTCAAGTTTTCAGAGTATACTTATAAGGCCCTACAATGCCTAATGGATGTTTTTTCTTAAAGGGGAACTGAAGAGAGAGGTATATGGAGGCTGTCATGTTTATTTCCTTTTAATCAATACCAGTTGTCTGGCAGCCCTGCTGGTCTATTTCTCTGCAGTAGTATCTGATTAAAACCAGAAACAAGCATGCAGCTAATCTTGTCAGATCAGACTTATAAGTCTGAACCACTGAAACACCTGATCTGCTGAATGCTTGTTCAGGGGCTATGGCTAATAGTATTAGAGGCAGAGGATCAGCAGGGCTGCCAGGCAACTGGTATTGTCTAAAAGGAAATAAACATGACAGCCTCCATATACCTCTCTCTTCAGTTCCCCTTTAAAACGATGACCTCTGCCATCTTCCTTTCTGCTCCACTTTCTCCAACTTCATGGAATTCAAATGAGAACGAGAGGAGGAGACTGACCTCACAACTAATCATACACTAAAAAAAGGCAGGACTCCCTCATTCTGACAAAATTATATTACGCCAGTTCTGTCTAACATTTGACTTAGTGTTTAAAGGGAACCTTAACTGAACGGGGGGTAAAGAGTTTCACTTACCTGGGGCTATTACCAGCCCCCTGCAGCAGTTCTGTGCCCTCGGAGCCGCTCTGGAATCCTCTGGTCCCCCGCTGTCACTTAGTTTCGTTTTTGACGACTCACCAGTCGGCCGGCCGCCATGCATATTATTAACTGCTCATTTCTTTGCCATGCATATTATTGGACGCATTCCCTACTGCAATTAGCGCTGTTGCGGACCGCATATCTACGCGTGCGGAATGCGGCAACGCGTATTTTTGTAAGCGTTGCGGTCCGCAACAGCACTAATTGCAGTAGGGATTGCGTCCAAAAATATGCATCTCGGTCGGCGGACTGGTGAGTCGTCAAAAACAAAACTAAGTGACAGCGGGGGACCGGAGGATTCCAGAGCGGCTCCGAGGGCACAGGACTGCTGCAGGGGGCTGGTAATAGCCCCAGGTAAGTGAAACTCTTTACCCCCCGTTCAGTTAAGGTTCCCTTTAAGTTAAAAGTCAGGAAATCCCAAGATGACCCCAAAAATGTTCTACATATCTATACATATAATTATCATAGGGAAGAGGTCCAGCAGTGCTCACAAATATGCAATCATTTCTCAGTTCCACTGCAAGTGACCAGATTGAGCAATAGTAATCATATTCCTTTATTTACAGTGGTTAATATAATGGATAATGCATCTTACCAGCTTGTATGCTTGCCCCTGTTACTGCGGTCTTGATGGTTCCGGCCTACAAAAAGAAATATGATGCATATATCATGATTTGTAAAGGTACAGTGCCCATCCTCTCTTTTGTCTACTGTATTGTAATATTATACCCTTTTCCTTTTCCATTATTTGTTAATTATTCAAAAGGTTGTCATCTGCTTTCCCTCTTATATTTGCAATTACAGAACACATGGGCACAAGACTCTTAAGACAATAAATACGCTCATATATAAATGTGGGGTAATATACGATAGTATGGAGGTGTACTAAAAGGAGAGATATGAGATAGCAATAATGCAAAGATGCACAATAATGCAGGATACTATCAATGGCGATATAGACACTATGAGACAAGGGAACTATAATAGAGGGACAGTATCGTAATTGTAGCACTACTATGCTGGGTACTATGGGGAGAAGGGGAGGTGAACAAAAACATTTTCCATAACATTAATTTTGTTAATTAATAATTGTATTTTCTTCTGGGTTTCAAAAACTTAGCACCCCTCCACAGGGGTTAAAAACAGGTGCATGCATGTGCATTTTTTGGCAGAATGGGCATTTATTAAACATCATATTTCCACTAATTGGTGCACACTTATGATGTTTATAAATGACCATTTTGCATTAAGTTGTTAAGATGTTATTGTGGGCACAGAGCTGTCAAGGTTTGTTAATACACAGAATATATTGTATTGATTTTTACCAAGCAATGCTTGCTTAAAAAGGTGCTATCAATGTTGCTGTTCTGCTTTGGGATTACCATTTGTTGAGTTGTGTTCTACTTGTTTGATGTAGAAGAACTTCTTTTTATAGATGCCGTTAATGCTAATTTAAGCTAAAAAAAATTGTAATCTAAGCTTAAAAAACCCCCACCAAATCTGAAGCAGAACAGCAACACTAGTTAGTTTGAATGTTATGAGTCTTTGCTGTTAGTATTAGTATGTTTACAAGTTTAGCCCCTTTTTTTAGGTGCATAAATGACACATATGTGGCACAAGGAGCTCTTGCTTATGGCCAACTAATATCTGAGTTATAAAATGTATTGTGAGGTCAAAGTAAGCGTGGCATATTAATACAGTGGCTATAGTAAGTGGGGGGAGCTAATAACTATTTGGCCTATGAACTGTCCTGGACCCAGACATGACAAAAATATGTGCAGCGACCTCACATGGCTGGTGTCCCAACTGAGATGTGCTAGTAATTTTGTCCTTTCATTTTTCTTGATGGTAGTCGGGATCTGTGTTGCACTGACCACAACATTTTCTCTGTCTCTCTTCCTTGCTGTGCAGCCTGCATAAAAACTTGTGGAAAGGCATCAATCCAAAAGGTTTTGCGCATGTAAGCAGAGGTTTTACACAATATTTTGTTAAGTGTGTCAGCCATTTAGCCATAGGGTGACAATTCTGGGCATGAGCGCATACAGACACATCTCCTGGGTAGTCATTTAGCAACAGTGATCCTTCAAGTGCTTACACTTGTGTAAACCTAGTACTATACTGTATACTATTACAGTGTGAAAAAGGTGTTACTTACCAGCACTGCAGTGGTAGGCACACTTGTGCCAACTGGACTGGCGACTACTGTCTGTGGCTGTTGGACAACCTGTGGTTGGACGACCTGTTGCTGAGGTTGTGCCTGGGCAGGTTGCACAGTTGGAGTTGATGCTTGCTGTCCATTTTGGAGTGGCTGCTGTGGAGTCTGTGGACCAGTCTGTTGCTGGGCTCTGTGGTGCTGCTCTACTAGGGCCTATAATATAAGCATTGTTATTGCTGGTTGTCAGGGCATTAAAAATTAACCTAAGCAACTAACAGTTGAATGGTCTGGTTTCATTCATTTGTAGGGAGACTCAAGATGGATACTTATATGTTTCAGGACTATTGTGGTGGGACCACCAACATGAAAACAGGACTATTGACAGCTGGCCTGACTATTGATATTGGCCTACTAAATGTATAAACATGATCTAAGTTTATACATTTAGTTTTGCTGTACATTAAGCTCTGAAGCTTTTTTAAGACAAAAATAATATATTACTTTAACATATATAACCAGAAATACCTATTATTACTTTAACATATATAACCAGAAATACGTATGAGAGTTTCCTACAGCTTAATACCACCATTTACTGTTTGAGGAGCTTGCTTTAGATTAGGTAAACAATAATTCAGTGACATCTGATAGAATATTGATCAGAAAAAAAGTTTTTCTACTGCTTAAAGAAAACCTGTAATGAGAAAAACCTCCGTTGGGGGGTACTCACCTGGGGTGGGGGAAGCCTCCGAATCCTATTGAGGCTTCCCCCGTCCTCCTCGGTCCTACGGCAGTGGAGATAAAGCTCCCGAACAGCGGGGATGTAAATATCTACCTTCCCAGCTCCAGCGCAGGCGCAGTATTGACTCTCCGCTCGGAGATAGCGATCGGCTATTTTCGCCTATCTCCGAGCGAATAGCAGCAACAGCGCCCCCGCTGGAGCCAGGAAAGGTAAATAAATTAGCTCTTATCAGGCTTCTCGAGGGAGGATTCCGGGACACTTCGGGGGGAGCCAGCGCAGGATTGCCTGCAGCTACAGTGGAGGGTGAAGCTTCATTGGGACCCTGAGGCTTCCCCCTCCCGAGGTGAGTACCCCCCAGGGGAACTTTTTTTGTTACAGGTTCTCATTAATGCAGTACAAATCCATGGGAATGCCAATCATGCTGTTTCTACCCACTCCCCCCTGTCCACATTATTTCTGACAAAAGAATGGCCTTTCCAGATCAATGTTCGATTCATATTTCAGACAAAATAATTTAAACATACATTCAGAAGGTCTTCATTTTCAAAAATATTTTTTTGATTTGATGATTTTACTGAACCTAAAAGATGTGTATACATGTACTACAACCGTCACCCGAACGAATCCATAGGGTGACAATTCTGGGCATGAGCGCATACAGACACATCTCTTGGGTACAGTTTAGCAATGCATACTGTTGTTTAAGGGAAGAAGTATGACAGTTACAACTGTCACCTGTACGGATCTGGACTCAATCCATAGGGTGACAATATTGGGCATGAGCGCATACAGACCCGACTCTTGGGTACAGTTTAGCAATGCATACTGTTGTTTTAGGGAAGAGGTATGACAGCTACAACTGTCACCTGTACGGATCTGGACTCAATCCATAGGGTGACAATATTGGGAATGAGCGCATACAGACACGACTCTTGGGTACAGTTGAGCCAACGAATACTGTTGCTATGGAGTGGAGGAATAACGGTGTAGCAAATGACATGGCAGGCTTCCGTTGGATGAGAACAATGTCTTAGACCAGGGGTAGGGAACCTTGGCTCTCCAGCTGTGATAAAACTACAAATCGCAGCATGCATTTGCCTTTATAAATCATGAGTGTGGCTGTCAGACTCCTGCAATGCATTGTGGGACTTGTAGCTCCTTAACAGCTGGAGAGCCAACCTTCCCTACCCCTGTCTTAGACTGTTGCTGTCACTTACAGATCCGGGGTAATGGGAGGGACAGATACTAAATTCTTATCTGAGATGACTATGGCCGAGTTTAGTCTAGTGTGTGTATAATGCTTACTTTTTAGTCTACTACAATACAAGTAGAATCTCTTTATAGTAAACTCCAAGGTACCAGGTAAAGTAGTTTACTATATCAAAAGTTTACTATATCAGAATTGGTCATACATTGTATATTTATACAGACGCAGTTGCTGGGACCTGAGGACTGAGTTCACTATATCCAGACATTTACTATATCAGAGTATACTATAACTACTGTATATAATAGCATGTGGTAGCCTTGAGCTAGTAACATTTTCTTAACACATTCTAAAACAACATTGGCTACTGTTTGGTTTATAGATACATCAAATGATTTCCAGGCGAAAGCTATAGTTCATAATACTGCTAGTAATTTTAGGTTTACAACATTTGTATTCAAGCGGACCGAAACCAAACATTTTTTTTAATTAAAGATATTTAGTTGCACCACTCTGACACATTCAAAGGTAAATAAACACTCCTTCAAACCTATGATCATTTCAGTGCATGCTTTCCACCCTTCTCTTTTCATAGCTAGGGTTATACTGGGGGCAGCCATTAGCAATTCCTCCATTGCCGGACACCATCTACTCCACCAGTTTGCCGGAAAAATCCCGGCAATTTGAACGGAAGGGGAGGAGTTCCTCCAATAAATGTAAACTATTTTATATTTGTCATCATGCAGCTGAAAAAAGGCTGCTATTTATTATTATAATTTAGAAAATAGATTTTATTTCTGAAATCTTGTATTTTTAAAGGGATCCAAGCAGCTCTTGGCTTCAAATAGCTGCAAGGGCTGACATTGTTCAGAAGCTCAACCCCTGCTGTTTTACAAGTGCTGTTATCCAGGCTAGGTGTGACATTCTTCAACTGTAACTGATGTTTTCTGTTTGAAGTACAATGGGGGTTTGTTTGTGGTCAATTAAGTCTAAAGAGGTAATTTCTTATCTGTTTTTACCATCTCCTGCTCAGGGACCGCAGGTCCTTTGCGGTCGGACAAAGTGGCTAATTTAACTCTTAGATGTAAAAAAATGAGGTAAAATTAAAGTTTTTTTTAATAATAAACCACATTTTTAGAATGCATTTTTTATTTGCTATAGAGCTGCCCTGGGTGTTAAAAATGATGCTCGGTTCACTTTAATTTGGGTCCGCTTTAACCCTGACAATAGCATATTCCATGGGGTCAAAGAACATGTTGTTTGGGGGTGTATGCACTAAACTGCGTTAAGTAGAATTACGGTAGGTGCGTTAAGTCTTATGAGTAGTAGAGCGTAATGCATTGCATTGCATGTAATGTATTGCAATCTGCTCTACTCATCATGCGGTAAGACTTTACGCATGTTATTCTGCTTAACACAGTTTACAGCATACACCCTTTGGAGTATAAAATCCATATGTATTAGAAACGCTACATCCCTCCAGAAATTTCCAACAATAACTAACTAAACCTTTAGGGCAGGTTTACACTGGTAAGCGGCGTTGTAGCTGCGCTGCAGTGCGATGAGCGCATCGCTCCTTAATACTAAAAATAACCTTCGGGGATTATTGCGGAAATGCGTGGTATTACCCCTTCAGGCTGAAAGCCAAGCAGGAAGTGAGGCTCTCTAGCGCTCACTTCTTGTGCCTAAACAAAATGCGCGGAAGTGTAAAGCATAAGTGGAAAGTTATGCATCCGCGCATGTATGCCGCAATGCAAACTCCAAAAAATATATAAAAAAAAATCTGTGTCACCATAGATTTACATGACTTCCGGTTTACCGCACGTCGCCATGCGTGTTGCCCACTTACGCGCTGTTGCTTTGGCAGCGAATCAGGCACTTCAAGCAGATCGCATTGCACCGCACCAGGTATGAAATGCCCCAAAGACTTTCACTGGCAAAGCATTACCCTGCGATAAACCAGGGTAACACAATGCGCCAGTGTGAAAGGGGCCTTAATGTGCCTGTCACTATAGAATATACAACATAGTGATTGTACATTTTTAAGTTATCAGCATGAAACACAACAAGGACATTCCCACAGTATTATACTGACAGGACAAGTATGAAAGGTTTACCTACTATATGCATTTAATCATACATTTACGGTATACTCCCTGGTATTCAGCTCCGAATACACAAGCTTGATGGTTGCTCGAGCAACCAGCTCAGTCCAGCGACTTGTGCTTGCCAGTTGCTTGAGCAATCGGCGCAGTCCAGCGCCTTGTGCTTGCCAGTTGCTTGAGCAATCGGCGCAGTCCAGCGCCTTGTGCTTGCCAGTTGCTTGAGCAATCGGCTCAGTCCAGCGCCTTGTGCTTGCCAGTTGCTCGAGCAACCAGCTCAGTCCAGCGCCTTGTGCTTGCCAGTTGCTCGAGCAACCAGCTCAGTCCAGCGCCTTGTGCTTGCCAGTTGCTTGAGTAATCGGCCCAGTCCAGCGCCTTGTGCTTGCCAGTTGCTTGAGTAATCGTCCCAGTCCAGCGCCTTGTACTTGCCAGTTGCTTGAGTAATCGGCGCAGTCCAGCGCCTTGTGGTTGCCGATTGCTCGAGTAACCAGCTCAGTCCAGTGCCTTGTGCTTGCCGGTTGCTCGAGCAACCGGTGAGTGTCCAGCACCATCTTCTAACCTTCCTGTGTCAGGTCACGGGGCACGCCTGGAGCCGTGCACAGACACCAGAAAGCAGCTAGGAGGAGGAGCAGGAGTGACAGGAAACCTAGAAAACAGTGCTGGACACCCACCGCAAAGCTCTACAAAACAGTCCCCATAAAGGTGGCCACACACGATACAATAAAATGATTTGATTTTACGGCAATTTGATCAATATGATTGGACCTCCCGAATAAAAATCAAAAGCTTTTTTTGTCATTCAACTGAAAAATACGATCGGATTTCCCTTTTTTTTTCGATTTCTATCGATCCGGAATGCTGGAAATTTCTCTTCAATTTCTCTAAAGATTGTATGGTGTGTGTTAGATTGTCAATTTAGTAATATACATACCCTAGCAAAAAATTAGGACAAATTGAACATGTGTGTGGTACATTGGTCATATTTTTCAAATGTAACAATCAGCCAGAAAAAGTGATTGCAATTCTTGAATTGAACAGATATTTAAAAAATTGTATGGAGCTGTAGAACAACCTTTTAGTAACAGAAATGTATGTCAGCTATTCTTCTGTGTGCAATACATGCAACATACCTTCTTCTCCTTGGCAATACGCTCAGCGCGCAGAGAGGCCACTTGGATAGGCGGCAAAGGTTTATCATAATTTATTCCGCTGAAAACAAAGATAATTTACACACCAAATTAAAAATATGATAATTATTACATTATTATAAAATATTATTAAATTATTATTATTATTATTATTAATAATAATAATAATAATAATAATAATAAGTTTTAAACAAAAATAAATGCAAAGAAAAGGAAATAGTAAAAACTTTAGATGTATTCATTTTTCTGCCAGGCACATACTTTTCTCCAACACCTAAAGGATACCTGTGAGACCAATGTGGAGGCTGCCATATTTATTTACTTTTAAAGTGAACCCAAGGTGAGGGTTATATGGAGGCTGCCATATTTATTTCCTTTAAAGCAATACCAGTTGCCTGGCTGTCCTACTGATCCTCTGCCCAGGGGCGTAACTGTAGGCCCTGCAGCGCCTGCGCCTGTGGGGGGGCCCAGCCCCCCCCCCCTGGGGCCCGCTCGGGGCCGTTTTTTGGGGGCTGGAGGGGTGGCAGCATGAGGGGAAAGCCTTGCCCACAGTCGGCGGGGAGAGGGGAAGTTCCCCCCTCTCCCTCACCTCGGGGCTCTCCCCTCTGCGCTCCCCTCCAGCTAGTGAACGTGTGTGGGCAGCGGGCAGCAGCGGGCAGCAGCGGCGGCAGGATACATACCTTCTTCCTTGCGTTCCATCGCCGCCTTCTCGCTCTAGCGGCTGACGTCACTTCCGCTTCCGGAAGTGACGTCAGCCGCTAGAGCGAAGCGGAAGTGACGTCAGCCGCTAGAGCGAGAAGGCGGCGATGGAACGCAAGGAAGAAGGTATGTATCCTGCCGCCGCTGCTGCCCGCTGCCCACACACGTTCACTAGCTGGAGGGGAGCGCAGAGGGGAGAGCCCCGAGGTGAGGGAGAGGGGGGAACTTCCCCTCTCCCCGCCGACTGTGGGCAAGGCTTTTGTTATGATCATGTCTGCAGCGTTTATTGCTGGCTGCAGTGGTATTGTAACCCAAGCAGTTCTGATGTCATTACATGCATTTTCTTGCATAGTTTGGTTTGCACTTGAACTAGTTGCTGATTCCATCTGCAGTCACTCTGAAATTAATGACAGTTTGACATGCTCTTGTGTAAACAAACATTGTCTGCTGCAGTGGAGGGGCAGTCCCTTTCCTGCAGGCTGCATATCATTGTCTGCCTTTTCCTGCTATCAGCCTGTGATTAATTACCATTCACTTGTGTGGGAATCTGCAGGTCTGCTCCCATTGGATGACCTCAGTATAAAGAACTGCTTCCTGCAATGTCTCATGGGCTACCATAGTCTCAGACTCTATCTGATACTGTGCTCGTGCCCCACCTCGTTCCTGGTCCGTGTGGACTGCGCTGACTCCTGCGAAGGGGTCAGCGAGTCCTCCTAGTTCTGCTCTTGTTCTAGAAGTTGTTACTTGCTTGTCTTGTGTCATATATTGGTTCATCGCCAATATATACGCATACTTGCGCATTTTGTTATTTTCCTTGTATCCGTGTTACGTTGATATATCAGTGTTGCTGATATATACGTACACGAACTGTTTATTTCCTGTGTTCAGTTAGTCAGTTTTCCAGCACGTTTTGGTAGTTTGCGCGTATCGTGAACACCCGTGCTGAGCTAGTTATCCTGTTCCTGGTCCTGTTTGTTGATTGCGTTCATCTCTACGAAGAGATAGCGAATCCTTCTGAGTCCTGTTCCCTGTATTACTCCAGTCCTAGTCAGCGTTCCTGCTTATGTCATATATCGGTTCATTGCCGATATATACATATGTTAGTCAGACCTTACAAATAGTTTCATTGATAGCTGTAATTGTAATACGCTAGGAAAACATACTTATTGTATATTTATCTGTGTTACGTTCATCTATCTCGATCCTGCTATTTCCTGTCTCTCCTGTCCTGTCTTTGTGAGGCACGCCATCGCCGCAACGCATTGGCTGCCTCATTCCAGTCTGTCTGGTTTTGGACGCTTGCTGTCGCTAAGTAATCGCTAGCTAGCAAGCGTTCATTCTGTCTACCTGTCCTGATCTCCTCAGTCCTGGTTTATGCGCTCAGCGCTACTTTGCGCTGAGACGTTATTACGAAAGTGTTTGTGGCTGTTCAGATCTGCACCGGCTCTGTGCACCACAATCTCCTATTGGAGTCAGTCCTCTCCTCCACTAAACTGGGGATATCCTGATCCCTTGTGCTGGTGTGTGTACCTCCTTCACGTCAGCTTATGTGTTGTATGCTGACTGTGGAGATTACACCCCCAAGCTTAACATTATGGTAGCCCCATTACCAATCCCCATTGTGGGGGGGGGGTTCCCAGCAAAAATGACACTGTTTGTTATGGTTCCTGTTCCTTTAAGAAATTTGAGAAGCTCAATTCTGAAACAGAAAATGAGTTTTTTTCTGAATGTGCCAGGTTCCTGGCCAATCCTGAGCTCCAGGCTACTCCTGTTTCAACGTGGGCCCCCCAGCTAGTTTATGTTTTATTTAAGGGAAGATTGTTTCAGTGGGCCTACGATGTCTTGGATCATACCAATTTAAAAGAAAGACCACTGGAATTTCTAGCGTTTGTGATCCATAACTGGCTGCGCAAAACCGATTTGCCTAGCCCTTTTGATAAGCTCCTGGCAGCTTGTCAATCAGCTGCTCCTTCTACTGCCTACAAAAATAATCAGCAAGCAGATAATTGTTCTGATAACTTTTCTTCTGCTAAGGCAGCAGGGTCTAAAGCCAAACGTAAACGCTCCAAAAGAAAAGCGTTACAATCAGCGGAGTCGTTGCCCTTGGCGACTGCGCATCAGATCTGTAATGAGACTCCGCCAGTAGCAGATAATGAAATTCAGTCACCATTCAGGGGAGTCAAATGGACCTATGAAACTACTAATGAACTTTCATTGCTAGCCAGGGAAAATAAAAGTTCTTGTTTAAATGAATTATCTGAATATGATTATGAAGATATATTACAGAGTATTGAACAGATCAATTTATTCGTGCAGCAAGGGAAATTTGCATACACTACAGTTCAACACTTGCTACAGGTATTGGAGATCCTTAGGAATAAGAAATCGGCCAATCACCTGCTAAATAACCCAATGTATGTTTCTGCCACTAACACATTTGCAAACTATGATCAGCCGGAATGCTCAGCTGTTAAATATGCATGGGATCCTCCATTTGAGAAGGGAGAGATGGAAGCCCTGGTCTATGAATGGAAGAAAGATGCAAGTTCATTTTGTCAGTTTTACAGTGCAAAAAGTGAATTAGTATTGAATGCATGCATTAAGTCTGCCTATAACCTAATAAAAACTGGTGTGTGTGGGTATGACTTTGTGGCTCCATTGATCGATGTGTGGAGAATGATTCTGGACGAATTTTATGCGATTCAATCAGTTGATACCAGGGAAGACACACTGTCAAGTGGAGATTGTTCCACTTCCTCAGTTCCTGAGGACTCGCCTGCTTCAGCACCTTTGGCTGATTCAGCGAGTGATTCAGAGCTCCTTTTGTGTGAAATTGAAGTTCCTGTAATTCCACCCTGTACCATGGATAACTCAGTGTTACTTCCCAGTAAGACAGAAATTACTAATACTTCCTTAATCTTGCCCTGCACAAATTTCTCAGCAGAGGACCCAGAGGTCCTGCTGACTTCTGAGTCCAGCCTAGCCAGTACTCATGAGTCTTTGTTCAGTGAAACAGACACCAGAAAAATCTTGCCTGTCTCTGCAAACACTTCTGCAGAAATTACCTGTGTTAATAAAGTTCAACTCCTGTCTGATCCAGCAGATGCCAATAGATGCACTACATCAGTTTCTGAGTCCCAGCAATCCTGTCCAGAAATCTCAGAACCCCAGCATCTGAATTTTCCAATTTCACAATTGAATGGTGATTTAGATGCGCAAACATTGTGTTTTGATCTTCCTGTTTCTACACCTCACTCTAGTTTCATGAATAACTCAGAGCGTCTGCTATGTGAGTCCGAAATCGCAGAATTATTACCGTGTTCAGAAAATGTTCCAGTGAACTTGCCCTGTACCATGAATTGTGCAGTAGATCTCTCCAATGAAACTCAGGTCACAGAATCATTATGCTGTCCAGCAGGTGCTTCCATGGTTTTGCCCTGCAGTGTGGACTGTTCGGTGATCCTGTCCAGTGAAGCTGTGGTCACAGAGTCTTATGCTTCACCTAGTACTTTGGATACTTCAAACCCTCTAGCAGAACAGTCTGAGGCACTGCTTACCTCAGTTGGTGTTGCAGTAATATTCACTTGTCTAGCAGCTGTTTTAGAATTACAGTCTGCTCTAATAAAACTTGATGAATTTCTGCCCAGCGAAGCAGAAGCCATTGAAATATTGTCCTCGTCAGCAAGTGTGTTAGATACCTTGCCCTGTACACAGTCTGATTTAACCAATGTTGTTGAGTCCCTCTCCAGTGTTGTAACAGCTGAGGAACTCCAGCCCTGTCCTCTGAATGTTTCAAAAGTCTTGCCCTGTAACATGGATAATTCTGACTCGCTGGAAAAAATAATAGAAATCTCAGAATTTCAGTCCGGGTTAATGAGTGTTTCTGAAACCCAGCCCTGTATCCTGGAAAATTCTGGTTCTCTGGCCGGTGTGGCAGAAGTTCCTGAGTCCCCTTCCTGTCCAGTGAGTTACTCAGTTTTGCCTAGTTCAGTGGGGATTGCTGCACTACTGACTTGTTTTGCAGCCCTTCATGAGCTCCAATCCAGTGTATTTGATGAGTCTCTGTCTAGTCCAGAAGAAGTTATGGGAACCCTGTCTAGTTCGGTGCATACATCAGAAGATTTGTCCTGTCTTGTAAATGCCCCTGAACATGATTTGTTAATAACTTTGCTGGAATCAGAGACATCTAAGTCTAATCCTGCATTTTTTAGTGACAATCCAGTAACTGTGAAGTCTAGTCATGATGATTTTTTTTTGCCCAGTCCTGGTTTCGGTCCTACCTTGACTGACTTTGAGGTTTGCAGTTCCTTGACATGCCCAGAAGTCTCTCTTGTGCCAGTGTGCCCAGATGTGCTTCGTATGCCAGAGTGCCCAAGTGTGTCTGTGTTGGCGTGCTCACACGCTTCCCTAGTGGAGACATGTTCTGATGTTGCCGGTTGGCCTGCATGCCCGGAGATGGTTCTGGTCCCTAAAAACCCTGATCTTGATGTTTGTCCTTGTGACCCTGACTCTAGAGTTGCCCTGGGTTCCATAGGGGTTCTTGATGGTTCTCCATGTGAACCTAAGGGGCGTTCTGACCTGTGGGGATCTCTTTGGAGCTTCCAAGTGTTCTGGGAGATCTCTGAGGAAACTTGTCCTGGTACCTTGGACTGGTTCAACGGTGGGTTTTGTGTTGGTGGGGACAGTTCCGGTGGGCATTGCAAAGGCTTTGGCGTTTTTGGACAGTCCCGAGAAGGCGGTGGGTATCGCTCAGAGAGTTTCTGGGGGCTTTTCTCTGGAAGTCGTGGTTCTGATGGGTATCACACTGAGGCTTGTGGTGCTGACGGGCATGGTTCTGTAGGTTCTGGTTCTGATGGGTCCAGTCTTGTGGGGACTGATTCTGGAATTTGGTCTTGCCGGGCTGTCCCGGTCATCATGAATTATCAGTCAGATTGTTTTGTTGGGAATTTCAGTTTCAAAAAGCGTCTGGTATCCGCTTTTAAGGGGGGGGGTAATGTTATGATCATGTCTGCAGCGTTTATTGCTGGCTGCAGTGGTATTGTAACCCAAGCAGTTCTGATGTCATTACATGCATTTTCTTGCATAGTTTGGTTTGCACTTGAACTAGTTGCTGATTCCATCTGCAGTCACTCTGAAATTAATGACAGTTTGACATGCTCTTGTGTAAACAAACATTGTCTGCTGCAGTGGAGGGGCAGTCCCTTTCCTGCAGGCTGCATATCATTGTCTGCCTTTTCCTGCTATCAGCCTGTGATTAATTACCATTCACTTGTGTGGGAATCTGCAGGTCTGCTCCCATTGGATGACCTCAGTATAAAGAACTGCTTCCTGCAATGTCTCATGGGCTACCATAGTCTCAGACTCTATCTGTTACTCTGCTCGTGCCCCACCTCGTTCCTGGTCCGTGTGGACTGCGCTGACTCCTGCGAAGGGGTCAGCGAGTCCTCCTAGTTCTGCTCTTGTTCTAGAAGTTGTTACTTGCTTGTCTTGTGTCATATATTGGTTCATCGCCAATATATACGCATACTTGCGCATTTTGTTATTTTCCTTGTATCCGTGTTACGTTGATATATCAGTGTTGCTGATATATACGTACACGAACTGTTTATTTCCTGTGTTCAGTTAGTCAGTTTTCCAGCACGTTTTGGTAGTTTGCGCGTATCGTGAACACCCGTGCTGAGCTAGTTATCCTGTTCCTGGTCCTGTTTGTGGATTGCGTTCATCTCTACGAAGAGATAGCGAATCCTTCTGAGTCCTGTTCCCTGTATTACTCCAGTCCTAGTCAGCGTTCCTGCTTATGTCATATATCGGTTCATTGCCGATATATACATATGTTAGTCAGACCTTACAAATAGTTTCATTGATAGCTGTAATTGTAATACGCTAGGAAAACATACTTATTGTATATTTATCTGTGTTACGTTCATCTATCTCGATCCTGCTATTTCCTGTCTCTCCTGTCCTGTCTTTGTGAGGCACGCCATCGCCGCAACGCATTGGCTGCCTCATTCCAGTCTGTCTGGTTTTGGACGCTTGCTGTCGCTAAGTAATCGCTAGCTAGCAAGCGTTCATTCTGTCTACCTGTCCTGATCTCCTCAGTCCTGGTTTATGCGCTCAGCGCTACTTTGCGCTGTGACGTTATTACGAAAGTGTTTGTGGCTGTTCAGATCTGCACCGGCTCTGTGCACCACAATCTCCTATTGGAGTCAGTCCTCTCCTCCACTAAACTGGGGATATCCTGATCCCTTGTGCTGGTGTGTGTACCTCCTTCACGTCAGCTTATGTGTTGTATGCTGACTGTGGAGATTACACCCCCAAGCTTAACAGCTTTCCCCTCATGCTGCCACCCCTCCAGCACCCAAAAACCGGCCACGAGCGGGCCCCAGGGGGGGAGGGGGCCCGCTCTGAAAATCTGCAGGGGGGCCCGGTGGGGCCTAGTTACGCGCCTGCCTCTAATAGTTTCAGCCATAGAGCCTAAACAAGCATATGCAGATCAGATGTTTCTGACAATATTGTCAAAACTGACAAGATTAGGTGCATGCTTGTTTTTGGTGTTATTCTGAAGCCAAGTCAAGGGAGGTCGATTAGGGTGCCACTGACAAAATGTTGGGTGTCTATGTGCCCATGTGTCAGTCATTTCCAAGCAACTTGTTAAATATCCCTCTCCAGCTGTCTGATATTGGGTACCATCTGCAGTCAGCAAACAAAGTAGCAAAGCAATGAGAAAGTGAGAGACCATTTGTTCGGGTTACCTTTCTGCTAGAACTGAAGCGTGTTTTGGATTTTTCTGAAATGGATTCATTCCCAACCTGAAACAATTAGACAAATACAAATCTTTATTATTATGACTATATATTTATGACTATGTATGTATGAATATGTATGACTATAACTGATTACTCCCTGCATTAGTCCTGTGCAGAATACAGGCGTTACACTCTGGATAACATCAGGCATTCCAAAGAAGAAACCTGTATGTGTCAGGATTATTGCACACATTGTTATTCAGAATACTGATGATGATGATAAAAATATGGAAAACCCATAATGTGGCTTCAAATGCACCTCTACAGCAAGCATATTATTTTATTCAGCTACTTACACAGCCTTGTTTCATCTTCTTCTACTCAGGTGGGACACCACTGTCACCTTAGATAAAACTAACTCCAATTTACTTTAGAGTGTAAGCCCACATGGGTAAGGTCATCTCTCTGTTGTACTCGTCCAAGCCCTATTTCATACAGCCTTATCAATCCCTGCCATGTACTGATGAGGACCAAAAGTCCGAAACAGGCTGTCTACATGTGGGTTTGATATGGCTGTGTAAAACTTAAAGCTATAGGCTTGCTATACACCAGCGGTTCTGGATGCTTGCTTGGCTTAACAAGGGCGAAAAGGGATAATTTGCATATTTGGTAGTAGTGCATTGTGGGTAACCACAAATGTTCATTTATAACTGAATTATTGCAAATTTCCCTCTGTTTTAAGAAGGTAATTACACCAAGGTTTGCTTTTTTAGTAGGAGGGCTTTTGGTCCCTTTTATCCCCCTATACATTCCTAGTAGTTTGGGTCACCCTGAGCTGCTTGGTTACTCTGTTACTCTCCTAATGTAATAATGCTGTATATTCATTGGATGGTCTGCCTACCATTTACAGAGCAAAAGCACAGAGCTGCCTGAAGGAAGCAGTGGCATGGTAGGTAAACAAGTAATTTGGCAGCTTCTGTCAGCATCACAATGCCTGGGTACCTGCAGGGGTAGTGAAATTGTGGGCCTTTGAAAGAAGGTGGTGGAAGGGGGAGGGGAGCAGGAATGGAGGAACGTTAACCCAGGATTAATCTTCACTCCAATCAGTACCCGATAGACCCTTTCCCACACCAGGGTAAGATTAAATGCTGTTTCAGTGACACCAGGCATTGTATATCTGACGCATATAATACTTACAGGGGCTTAATGGGAGGGCTTCTTTTTCCTGCAGTCATTTTCATCAGCTCAAAGCGATTGGTGTACAGCTGGGTGTGTGTCACCCCTTCATCTTGGGCATAGATCTGGCTGGTTCGTAGAGGTCGGCTGTTCTTTGTCTGAGAATGAGTGTACAGGATAATAATACAATAACTTGTTCATGTAAAACTATGTACACTTTGTATATGGAAGGTAAGGCTGACATTTTATCACTGAAAGTCTTATTTTTGTGTTTGCATCAAAGAATGTAATGTTTTCAAGCAGCTATAATAACATTTTCCTGGTTAAGTTTTTTTGTCTACAGATGGCAGGCTGGTAAGAACCTATAGCCAGTCTACCATCTGTAGAAACATCTGCAGGAACTGTGCAATGTCTGCTCAGATAGATCCTCCTGGCCCAATTTCAGCCAACAACCTTCAATCAAAGATGTGCCAATGCAGAAGTGAATGCTCTCTCAATGCTCAGCCAAAAGAATCTATCTTTTTAGATCAGGGTTTCAGCTGAGAAAGATCATTGGCTTCCCCCATGAAATCAAACATTTGCCTGTTCTTTTAAAACAGGGTGGGTAAAAGAATATATTACATATCTATTTTAATTAAGATAAGTAATGTAACTTAATGACAGTATGTTTGTTTAGGCTGAAGTTCCTCTTTAAGGAGCTTTCTTTACTGTTTTTAAAGACAGAAGAGGATTTGCAGGAAGTGCCTAAGCCTCCGCTGACAATATAAGGAGATGTCTCTGCTACGGTTATTGTTCTGGTCTTAAACAGCAGGTACAAAACTTCATAAAATGCTCTGGCAGGTTTTTCATTAATAATACATTTTAATACAAGTATAATTGAACATAATGTATTATCCAGCTTGTATTACTTTTCCTACAAATTACATTTACGTGGCATCTAGTCGTGTTTATAATTTGATATCGCAACAAAGTTATAATTGAAAAATTATTGAAATTTATTACAGCTGAATAATGAAGGCAGGAGGTGGGGGCTGGAGGTTTATAAGTAAGCTGGATAAAGTCCGAGCTGTCTGTTAAGCTGCACCCCCTCCTAGTGTTGTGAGAATGCCTCACAAATGCTGTTTTATTCATATCACATGGTTTGTAGTTTAGTAAAACAAAATGCAACTCTAACTACAATAAAAGAGTGTTTTTATGTCTGTCTGCAGAGGAGTAGCTATGGGGGGGGGGGGGGGGGGATGGGTACATCTGTCCCTGGGTGCAGCATCTGGGGGGGCACAGTTACGGGATTTACTTTCTCTGATGCGTCTCCGTCGAAGAGTCTATGAAGGACGGTGGAAGGGTCCAATCTTCTCCCCTGCTTCCTCCTGCTCTCTGCCCCAAAGTTTTGCTTTATTTTATCTCCCTGCTGTAATCAGCGCTTGCCATGTTTGCATCAGTAAAGTAGATTATGTGTATTTCTGCGTATTTCTCAACCACCTAATGCCTGGTACACACGATGCAATTTCCTGCCAGGTGGATGGGTCAAATTAATCATTTCTGGCAAGTCTGATCTGCTACTGATGGAGAGCAGGATCGATTTTGTGCAGGGCTGATCTAAACATTGATTCTGTTCTGAATTAGGTGCAGATCGGACAGTCAGGAAATTATTCTAAAACTCAAACATCTCTGGAAAAGCATGATGGACCCCCTCATGGTTCACACCTTGTCATGAGAGGGCACAAAAACTGACTTTGTCCCTGGGTGCTGAAAACCCTAGCTACGCCTCTGTCTGTGTCCCCAATGGAGAGATTACCTTCACCTGTCCTTGATTTTATCTGTCACTGAGTGAGGGGAAGGAGCCCCTGTAGAAACGCAGACAGAAAAAGAAATAGAAGACAAACTATACTTCCAACTCTTCTTTATACTGCTGAAAAATGAAATAATTTGGCTGGACAGCTCCTCTATCGGTAGTTAATTAAATACATAATTAGTAAAAAGGACAAACCTTGTATATACTCTTGGTTTTCTTCTTTGGGTTAGCTTCAAACATTATCTATGTAAAAAAAATAGAATTTTATATTATTCACCATGCAATATCTTATAGAAAAATTCAGCATGTTCCTGAGAAGATCTTTTCTACTGGGCATTCTTCAGCAAAATAATGTTCACTATTTCAGATACAAAGAGAAGGCAAAATATCAAACTTGTGGCATGGCTCATAAAATTATAACGTTGCAACTGTCAAAGTTAACTAAAAATCTAAATGCCACATATATTTCCAGTAATTACTAGCAAATAGCAATACAAAGGCTTTTTTCATCTTTTCATGTTTTATGTGAAGAAAATGACATCTAAAGAGAACAGTTTTCTCTGTGGGCATTACTATGGAGGACTGTGCCCAGCACAGCCAGCATACAGAAACAATCTTCACTGGCTCTAATACTGTCAGTAAAATGTGTTCAGAATTATATAAAGCAGAAATATAGCTTAAAACATGTGGAAATAATCATCAAATGCTCCTGTGACTGTGTGATCCTGTCTCTCTTTCTATCTGCCTTGCAGTGTAAAGTAAACAGTTTACAGCCAGGTTACAGCTCAGCTCTGCCTCCCTCTTCCCCGATGCCGACACAAAATTGTTACAAACAACCGGTAAACAAGGAGAGATACGTAGAGGGTCCACTTCTCTTGCACAGACTTGCCGCGACTGGCAGAACGGTTACTGGAGCTGCAGACAGCGGAGGATGGCAACATGGGAGCGATCCATGAGCATGGGTCTGGAGGAAGCTCCAGGTATGTATAAAACCTTTTTGTTAAATTGGTCTCAGGTTTCCTTTAAAGTAAAAAGACAGTGCCTGTCATAACAGGCTCAGTCTGAATGATACAGGATTTGTGGTATTAAATACTTACCTGATCTGACGTAAATTAATCCAGTCAGGCGATCACTCTGTCCCCCTTGGAATTGCGGTCATGGCAGGTTTTTATTTCAAATGTCTGTGGAGGCACTGGACACCCCCATCTGCATTGCCGCAGCCCACACCCAACTCGGCAGCCACAACCTAATTGGCAGCTGCGATTATATGGGCGGAGTGCAGCAATGCAGGTGGAGGTTTCCAAACATGTATGCGATGGTTGGATACTGGGTGTCATATAGGTTTGGACCATCGGTGGGTACTGGGTGCCTTGTTAGTGCAGGCCATGGAAGGGTACTAAGTGCATATAATGACTAGGTACTGGGTGCCATTTAAGTATAGACAGTTGGGTACTGGGTGTGGGCCATGAAGGGTACTTGGTATCAAGTTAGTGCTGGCATAGGTGGGTACTGGGTGCCATATGGGAGCTGGCTGCTAGGTACAGGAAGTACTAAATTCCATGTGGGGGCAAAGTGTTGGCTATAGGAAGTACATGGTGCTATTTGAGTACTGGGCGCCATGTAGGAGCGGCTAATGGTTATGGGGGGTATTGGGTGCAAGTACTGGGTGACAAGTGGGTACTGGGAGTGCGTACTGGGTACCATGTGGGTGATGGGTGCCTGTACTGGATGACATATGGGTGCTAGGTGAGGGTAATGGCTGCCAAGTGGAGGCTGGGTGCGGGTACTGAGTGCCATGTTGCAGCTGGGTGCAAGTACTGGGTGCCACATGGGTGTGAATCCCTGGTGCCATGCCTGTATTGCCACAATTTACATATTCAGCAGTAATGCATTGTGGGAGACATCATATACTCACTCCAACCTGAATTATGGCAAATACCTTCTGTTTTAAGAAGGCAAACTTTTGTTTTTCATAGCATATTCGTAAAAGGGCTTTTTGTTCCTTTGTAGCCCCTTACACACTCCTTGGAGTTCTGGTTCACCATGAGCCTGCTGGGTAGTCTGGGTAGTCTGTAACTCTTGGTGTTTCAAGTCCTACTCCATAGAGCCACATTAATCCATGCCAATCCAAAACAGTCTGTATGCATGTTGGATGAATGCGGCTCTGTACGATTAACAAGTTGACACATCACTGCATTCCGGCGGTTCTGGGGGTGTGGTTAGCTTACAAGGACAACAAGGGATGATTTGCATATTCAGTAGTGATGCATCATGGGAGACATCATATGCTCACTCCAACCTGAATTATTGCAAATACCTTTTGTTTTAAAAAGGCAAACTTTGTTTTTTATTAAATTGACTACAAACTGATTATGTATATTTAATTCGATCCACCAGAAGTGAATAGTATTTAACGTAAAACTGAAAGAGCCTTGATCAGTCAATGGCCTCAATTCACTAAGCAGTTTAGACTAGTCTACAGATGGTTTTTAGTCTACTGATGGTTTGGTGTAATGTTTAATGCTGGATACACACCATGAGTTTCCGCGTCGAATGCGTCAGTCGATACCAGTCGATTCGATTAATTCCGAGCATTTCCGAACGAATTTCGATGATTTTTAGGTCGATTACCATGTAAAGTATGGCAAATCGACCTAACGATCCATCGAAGCTTGAATCGGACATGTCGGAAATAATCGAATCGACGCGTAGCGACGGACGCATCGAACGCGGAAACACATGGTGTGTATCCAGCATTAGACCTGTTTTTAGACCTGGTCTAACATTCAGTAATTAGACAATTACAAGGCAAACGAGGAGCAATCACGCCTACTTTTTCTGACAGATTAGACCAGCTAATCTGAAAAGTAATTCTGTGAGGTATTTTAGATGTGAGGATGGAACCTTTTGAATTAATTATGCAGGAGTTTAATTGTATGCAGAGGAGAGCTCATCAAAGGAAAATGATGTCAGTCATAGCTACTTGTTTGTGAATTGTATTTTTTGATCATTTCCCCTGCTTTCCCCACCTAATTACCAAATGGTTTAGACCAGGTCTAAAACATTTGGTAATAGTGAATTCCCCTTTGATGCAACTGACCAAACCACCAGTAGACTAAAAACCATCAGTAGACTAGTCTAAACTGCTTAGTGAATTGAGGCCAATAAGAAAAATTTCCCTCAGTTATACAAATGTCTGAATGGTTTCTGAGAATTATCATTTGATTCTTGTGTGATCCAACCATGGTTGCCGCATTTGCAAGGAAGCATAGACTAAATCTATCATTCCTGTGTAAAGACTGAATATGAAAGGTACAAATCAATCACATTCACTAAAATAAGTAAGTTATATTAATTTATAACAGAAGGTTAGATTCCTTTTGAAGTGTACCTGAGAAGGCAGGACAAAAATTTTTTATACATACCTGGGACTTACTCCAGCCCCCACCACACCTCATTTCACCAAGAGAGCAGTAATTACCTACACAGTAACCAATCAGGTTACAGGGGCTGCTGGAAAAGCAATTCTAGATGATACTTTTGGACAGCTGTTTCAGTTCTCTTTGCCCATGTCTTGATTAATCATTTTACAAGTAAGGGCAGGTTCACACTGGGCGCTTTTGCAGCGCTTTGCTGATCGCTGGTGATTAGCAAAGCGATGTTGCTACTGTATCCCTATGGATGCATTCTCACTGCAGCGTTTGCGATCACGCATGGTGACGATCACGCTGTGATTCTCGTTCTATGGAATGGGAATCACTAGCGCAAATCATAGCAAATCGCAAGATTTTGCCTACCGAATCACGATTGCGATAAAGTGCCCAGTGTGATTTAGCCCTAAATGTCTTAAAACTCATGAAACACTAACATACAAGGATGTCTGACGTGCAGGTTTCCCTCCCTTTTATCTCAGAGAAGCCATTATAATGCTGCATCACAGCTCCTCACCTTGCCTTCTTCTCTTGGAATTATAACATTTTCATATCGGCTGCGACACTGTTTAGAAGATCGATAAATTCGGCTGCATGAATTCACCACGTCACTGACCAGATCCCAGTTAGGAGTGTGAGCCGGGGACACCACAGTAAGGTTTAATGGTAACTCCAAGAGATGCTTAACAGCCTAAGAATACAAATTAAAAAAAAAAAAAAACAGAAAAAAACAAAACAAAGATTAGGCAACTTTCATAAAGCATTCCTGAATGCTGTACATTTCCCTCAGCGATTTAAACAAAAGAAAAGCCAAAAAGACATTATTTCTGCTTGGTCAGGTTGAGTTATGTCAGTAATAAAAATGTACCATATTGGCTGAAGGAACATACTGGACTTTGAGGAAATTAAGGGCAAGTGTACAGGGATGTCTGCATTTAGTTGACATTTGAACCAGGTTCGATCTGAATACAATTTAACTTGCATTAAAAAAAGCCTTCGGATATGCTCACCAACTTTAGAACTGGATTTATAAAACAGAAGACAAAGCAAAGCAACGAAAAGTGAGGCCTGGAACCCTCTAGAGAGCTTTTTTGAGCGTTTAGGAGGCGCTTGAAAATGAGTTTGCACCTCAATGTAAAGTATTGAAGCGCTGGCAAATCACTCATGAATCGCTACACATTTTAATTTACAGCAAACTGTAAAAAAAAAAATAGAATTTGAATTTGAAAGAACCAATCAGAATTAAAATCGCTTATAGCAAAACGCTATCACAATCGCTTGGCAAAAAGCTTACATTTTTTTTAAATCGATATCAAAATCGCCAGAAAACCCGCTAATTAAAAACGCAGTTGACTGCGATAGTGCTTTGTGATTTGTAGCGGGTTCCAGGCCTGAAACTGTGTGTTCAGCATCCATGTACTGTACACTAGCCCTAGCTTATTTGGTAGTATATTAACTGGCCGCACCTGCAACAGAGCCCAGTCTTCACTGATCAGCCACTCTGGATTATCAGGACCAGATTCAGTTGCTGGTTTCACCAGGGTTGGCAGAGGTTTGGCAAATTGGGCTTGCTGCTTGAGGAGGATGTTTTTCTTCTGCTCCTTGCCCTCTCTCTTCACCTTCAGCATACCGGTGGTAGCTCTATCAAACAGTGAGCGAGGCGGCACCACTGATTCCCCATGTCTTTGCTTTTTCTTCCGACCTGCAGCTGAATAAAGGACATTTCATTATATATGTGTTTCTTTAAAGATGACTTACAGCAATGATATAATGAAAATCCAGCAATAAGATGTCTATGGGTAGTAAGATATTTTGTATGTTTTTCCATAATCAGTTGTTGCTTCACATAAACACAAACTGTATTGCTGTGTATGCTGATTCAAATGTATTGCGTAATGCCCCTATACCCTCTCCATACTTTAAACCACAAGTGTGAAACTCAAGGCCTGTGGGCCAAATCCGGCCCTCCCCATCATTTTATGTGCCCCCCCTCTTAGAGCTTGAAATGAGCATCATTTTAAGTAGTAAACGAATGATAACAACTGCTTTCCCATCCAAAGGAGAATACCAGCAATCCATGGGATCGTCCAGTGAAATTAGCATGGGGCCCCTTCCTTGGATCCTAACCCACTAGCAAAAACAACCATACCTCCTCCCCAAATCACAGAGTAGCGCAGTGTTACAGTGTAAGATGGCCTGCTCCCGTGCTGTGTTGAATCTCTTCTGTTCATACTGGCAGTTGCAAGTTCTATGCTTGCTTATCTCTGGCTTCCGATCATGTGACATGCATTGGGAGCTAGAGGTATGCTATGCAGCACAGAGCGTGTAGCTGTCAGGAAGAACAAAGGAAACCCAAAACAGCAGTGGAACAGGTAAATACCGCTCCACTGTGCTTCTCTGCAGAAGGAGGTGCCCGTCACGCCCCCTATGACCACTATCGTTATGCCATTTAGTTTAAGACTGTTGAATAAATGTTAAATGTTAACAATTTAGCCCCCAACTTAGACTATATTTTAGATTTTGGGCTTGACACCCCTGCTATAAGCATTCATTGGCCTCAATTCACTAAGCTTATCCCCTGTCTTTAATAACGTTTCTAGAGTTATCACCATGGTGATGAGGCATGCAGTATTCAGGAAACATTTTACCTCAGGCAAACCTAACTCTTCGGTCTTTAAGTTAACGCTTCAATCCTTAAAATAACTCCAGGATTCTAAAGTTAAAGAGAACCCGAGGTGGGATTTAATTATGTTACTGGGGCACAGAGGGTGGTTGTGCACACTAAGACCAGCCTCCGTTGCCCAATGGTGTGCCTCCATGTCCCCCCTGCGCGCCGCTATACCCCCCGCAGTGCTGGCGACACGCAGCGAGTCGCCAGCACAATGTTTACCTATGCGCTGTCAGTCAGCGCCGCTCCCCCGCCTCCTCCGCATCGGCGCTACCTGCCCGCGTCACTTCCCTCCTATCAGCGGAAGGGAAGGGACACGGGCGGGTAGCGCTGATGCGGAGGAGGCGGGGGAGCGACGCTGACAGACAGCGCTTAGGTAAACATTGTGCTGGCGACACGCTGCGTGTCGCCAGCACTGCGGGGGTGTAGCGGCGCGCAGGAGGGACATGGAGGCACACCATGGGGCAACGGAGGCTGGTCTTAGTGTGCACAACCAGCCTCTGTGCCCCAGTAACATAATTAAATCCCACCTCGGGTTCTCTTTGAAGACAGGCTGTTAATTAACTGCATGTAAAAATAACTACAGAGGAGGGAACTTAAGGAATGAAGAGATAAGATAACTCTCTCACTGTGTGGTGGTAAGTTATCTCTTGCCTTATTATCGCCAGCATGATCTTAGTGAATCGAGGCCATTGTTTTTCCATACAATACCTCCCCCAGGTCTGCTCTAGTACACAGACAAAGAGGTGCAGGTAATTTGTGCTGTGAATAAAAACATTTGATTAATATTTTCACGTTACATAGAGTAGTGTGTTTGCAATGCTATTTAGCTGAAATATTTTATAAAGTACAGTACACAACAATGAAGGTGACAAAAAGAAAAAATGAATGTTAGATACTGGCTGAGGTGAAGCTGCTTCACAAAGCTTATATATATATATATATATATATATATATATATATATATACATATATATATATATATATATATATATATATATATATATATATATATATATGCAGTATATGCCACAATAAGTGGAAAAACCAAATAATATCATAACAGACATATGCCTCTCTATATTACTTTGCCTTTTCTGATATTTGCAGTAATCGAAGGCCTACAAATTTGAATCAAAAATAAAGATTCCTAAAAAAACACCTTGTGTATTTTTACAAATTTCAGATCTCTCTGACCAGCAACTTGGAGTAAACTAGACCTACTTTAGTAAAATAAATAATGTGTCCTACCATTATCCTAACTCCTTTCCGCCCCAAAACCTTACCCCTTCCAGTGCCAGATCGCTTGCAATGAGAGACCACTTAACCCTTATCCCTCAAACTATACATAAGAAAGTGCTTCTTTCCAATTTAGATGTCTAGCTTTGAGAGGTTTCTCATACTTGAATTCAGTTTGTCCCCAATATACATAGTAGGTGGCTTAACAATAAGGTTTTTTTTCCCACACGTTACCCACCTGCAGGATCTGCCTTATGCCTCTTGTGCTCCTTCCTCACATAGACAGGGGGTAGTTTGGATTCTGGGATGGGGCTAGTATCATACATCAGACACATCACTGAGTCTATATAAATGTCATTCTCATCTTGAGGAGGTGTTGGTGGTGTCCAGATCTGGTTCAAAAATGTTCAGAAATACATCAGCACAATCATTGCAATGCATCATTTGCTAATATTTGTCTCAGGGTTAACTTAGGTGCTCATGCACAAACACGGGCACTTACTGGCATCACTTCTGTCTGTCCTTCTGGATTTTCATAGATAAATTCCTGGTAGAGAAAATATTTCACATGCATTAGTTAATTTTCATTATGCATTCATATGGCACTGCCACATTTTTAGCAGCGCATTACAGTGTTTACCGAACAATTCGGTCACTATGTCCCTCAATGGGTCACAGAATCTAATGTCACTACCAGTCTAGGGCCATGTGATCGAGCATAAGGGAAGGTACTGTACTGCCAAGAGAAAGGGGCATACCATTAACAATGGACTAAAGATAAATTCACCTTGTGGTAAATTTTTTATATGCAGAAAAAAGATCAGTTTAATTTCACTAAAGAATGTTATAAATTATTTCACGTATATTACAACATTTCTGTTTACATTACTAAGACTTGTTCTTTAATTTTTACTGTTCCTCTAGTATGTACTTAATTTCATCATTTGCACAATAAAGTTTTGGTTATTATACAAAACAAACATGAAAAAATCATGGGTACAAGAGATGGCAGGCTGGGTACAGTATTTACTGAAGAATCCAAGACTACCTTATTATAGGCATCTTCCCTTGTATAGGTCAGGAGCTCTTCCTCAGCTTCTTCCCAAGCCATTTTATCTTCCATCTGTTTATTCTCTTTCAGCTGTTGAACCTCCCACTTCTTTTTTGTTGTTTCTGATTCCTGCAGACCACGAGAAAATAAAGAAAAGGATACTAGAAAAAAATACAAAAAGGTTCAATAACTCATTACAGAGAGAGAGAGAGAGAGAGAGAGAGAGAGCGTGTGTGTGTGTGTTTCTTTTTTCATTTCCTGATCACTGTGATTGCCTCACAGTGATCAGGCAGTCCGGGCCCAATGAAAATGGCTCCTGACTGATGTAAGGAACACCACCGTCTTTAGAGAGCGGAGATCTGTGCCGGCGGGGATGCTCTAATGCTCGGGAGCCACTGGCGTTAGCGCTACGCCACATCAGGCTTAGGTAGCCACAAGTGCGGCATAGTTTTAACTATCTGCTGTCCCAAGCCAGTTTAAAGGGACTCCGAGCAGTGCAAAAACTATGGAAAGATGCATATCATTTTAAAGCTCTCTTTCTCCTCTTTCCAATGATATATAAACCACCACCCTACGTCATTTAGTTTTCGCTATTTTCGCGATTGAAATTGCAGCGGCCGCGATTTCGATCGCGAAAATAGAGAAAACTAAAAGGTGTAGGGCAACGATTTAGGTGTCATCAGAAAGAGGAGAAAGAGAGCTTTAAAATGATATCCATCAAGCCATAGTTATATTGTATTACACAGGACGACACTTTCCCCAGTGTCAGCAGCTCCATTCTGCTGAATGCAGCTGCTGACTTTGACAAAAAGTCGCCCTGTGTAATACAATATAACTATGGAAAGATGGATATCATTTTAAAGCTCTCTTTCTCCTCTTTCTGACGACACCTAAATCGTTGCCCTACGCCTTCTAGTTTTCTCTATTTTCGCGATCGAAATTGCGGCCGCTGCAATTTCAATCGCGAAAATAGCAAAAACTAAAAGGCGTAGGGTGGCGGTTTATATATCATTGGAAAGAGGAGAAAGAGAGCTTTAAAATGATGTGCATCTTTCCATAGTTTCTGCACTGCTCGGAGTCCCTTTAAGTGAATCTCAAGTAAAATAAACTGCTAAGATAAACAATTGTATCTATCCTCCTACAGCTGGAAGTGGCTTTTTAGATATCCCAGTTTTATGTTGTTATATGTATATTCTGGCATACAAGACTATTTTTTAACACAGGAAAATCTTCTCAAAAGTCGCGGGTCGTCTTATACGCCGGGTGTCGTCTTATAGGGTGGGTGTAGAAACAGTGGGAGGAGCTCAAAAACGTCCGCGGCCGCACCCCACCATATGCGGCGACCGTATGCAAGCAGCAATAGCGGTGCTGTACAAGTATGGTAGAAGAAAATCCACTCACCAGGATTCCTGGTGACTTAACGCGGTCCCGATGAGGAGGTGAGGGGGCACCTTACTGGGAAGGTTTAAGGGTAGGGTGGAGCAAACTGCAGGCATCCAGGACACCCAGAGTATGGAAAAAAGAGAGTGTGGCGCTGTGCCCAGAAAAACACGCCTCTTGCACCCGTCTGTCCTGCCCTTGTATCCTATTACCGTACCACCTTCTCTGCCTCTCTGATCTTACTCCTGAGGACTGCAGTGAAGCTGCGCATGTGCGAGATCTGAGAGGCAGAGAAGGAGGTAATAGTATACAAGGGCGGGCCATACGGGTGAAAGAGGCATGTTTGCGCTATGGCTCTAATAGTCTTGGAGACAGGGATAGCTGACCAATCCAAGCAGGCTCTGTATACAACAACCAGTCAATCGCCGGTATGGTACATTGCTTGCCGTGATTGGTTGGTTGTTGCATGCTGGGTACCACATACAGTACAGCACCAGTATCTGTACCTGTTTATACAGTATAGCACCAGTACATACAGTATACAAATGTCCAACAGTCAAGAGGGGTAGTCTTATAGGACAAGTATATTCCAAAAAATATATTTTAATAGGAAAATTTGGGGGTCGTCTTATACGCCCAGTCATCTTATACGCCGGGATATATGGTAACTGATTTATTGTTTGGTCTCTGCTCAATGACACAGTCTTTCTCTGTCTCAGTGAGCTAAAATATATGAACTATTCGCCTTTTTTATCTATCCCCTGTTCTCAGAAGCCATTCTCTTCCGGGCAGGATTTTTATGGCTGTAATTCCTTCTCAGTGAGGTTTATGATACAGTCCTAATGACTGGACAGTTTCATACCTAAATGGTTAACTCTTTCAGGCAGAAAAAAAAGGAGCACAACTTAGTTATTTGTATGCTTGGCACTGTACATGCACATGTCTATCTCATCATGTCACATGTCACCCCAGGTACACTATAAGATGCTCTTTAACACATATTGCAATGCAGATTGAATGGGGCACAGCTATCTCTTACCTCTGTGCTCTCTGGCTCCTCTCCAGCTGCTGATGTGTAGAATTCCTCCAGGTAATTCAAAGCATACTTCTCAATAGGGGTAAGCTGAAAGAAAACAGGACAGCCAGGCAACTGGTATTGCTTAAAAGGAAATAAACATGGCAGCCTCCAGATCACTCTCACCTCGGGTTCACTTTCTTTCTAATCGAATTATAATCTCCAGGACTAAAATATCATCATAGAGCTTAGTAGTAACAGTGCTTAAAGGAGTCATCAGAGGAAAAAGGATAAAATAAGTGGTACTTACCGGGGGCTTCCTCCAGCCCCAAGCTCCCAGCATGTCCCTCACCGCAGCTCTCCCCGCAGCCGTTCGCCGCAGGTCCGTCCCGATCCCCGGCGATGACGTCAGAGAGAACTCCAGGTCGGCCTGTACTGCGCCTGCGTGAGCAGCGCTGTCAATCACCGCCACGTGGGCCGGAGCGGACTGCGCAGGTGCAGTACAGGCCTGCTTGGATGGGGCTGTTGCTGCTTGAATAGCATCATCCAGCTGTTGAAACGGCAAGGGGCAGTCATAAACTGAAGTACAATCTGTGGTGTGGAAACTAGCGTCTAGTCTCTTGACTAGACTAGTACTTTAAAAGACAAAAACAAGCTATACACCTGAGTGCCTGTGCATATCTTGGACATCCTATATGTATCCTATATCCTATATAAAATTATTTAACCCCCACTGAAATTGAGTGTTTTGGCCAGTTTGACATTGATTTTGATCATTTGATCGAAACTTTTGTGGTAGTGTTCTGTGGACTGATGAAACAAAATTAGAACAGTTTGGGCCCATGGATCAACGCTATGTTTGGAGGAGGAAGAACAAGGCCTATGAAGAAAAGAACACCTTGCATACTGTGAAGCATGGCGGGGGGTCAATCATGCTTTGGGGCTGTTTTGCTTCAGCAGGTACAGGGAAGCTTCAGCATGTGCAAGGTACCATGAATTCTCTTCAGTACCAGGAGATATTGGATAAAAATGTGATGCAGTCCATCACAAACCTGAGGCTTAGGAGACGTTGGACCTTTCAACAAGACAATGATCCCAAGCATACCTCCAAGTCCACTAGAGCATGGTTGCAGATTAAAGGCTGGAACATTTTGGAGTGGCCATCGCAGTCACCAGACTTAAATCTGATTGAGAACCTTTGGTGGGACTTAAAGAAAGCAGTTGCAGCGCGCAAGCCTAAAAATGTGACTGAACTGGAGGCTTTTGCCCATGAAGAAAGGGCTAAGATACCCGTAGATCGCTGCAAGACACTTGTGTCAAGCTATGCTTCACGTTTAAAAGCTGTTATAACTGGAAAAGGATGTTGTACTAAGTACTAAGAATGAATGTCACTTGGGGGTTGAATAAAACTGATAATGATGTGAGCACAGAAAAGACATTTGTGGTATTTTATTATAAATGTTATGTTATATTTGTCTGACTTACAAGTGCCTCTTTGATTTAATTGTAAACAAGATAACTGAAATGATCAAAATCAATGTCAAACTGGTCAAAACACTCAATTTCAGTGGGGGTTAAATAATTTTGAACACAACTGTATATATATATATATATATATATATATATATATATATATATATATATATGTACACAAATCATTACTTTAAGTCTAGTAGGAGGCTGACTAATCAGAGACAGTTCTGACCAGGGGAGCTCCTATATATTATAATATGAATCTCTTATGACTAAACATTTATACATAGCACACCATATGTTAATGCCAGCACTAAAGCCTCTCCGATTGGTCAGGTGTTTGGGATGGGCAAGCAGTCTCACACATCTTCACTTCTCACTTAGTAAATAATAACAATAATAATTCCACTATTTGTATAGCGCTTTTTTCCTGTCGGGCTCAAAGCCCTTGTAAGGCAGCCACTAGAGCGCACTCAGTAAGCAGTAGCAGTGTTAGGGAGTCTCACCTAAGAACTTACTGAATAGGTGCTAGGAAGAGCCGAGATTTGAACCCAGGTAAGTAGATAGCTTTGCTAAGATTTTGTGAGGGGCATCACAGAAAGTAAAATGAAGACATTCTGCCACTTGAGTTTACAAAAGAAAAGTATTCTCCATGTGATTATCCTCCCTGGTGCCCATTGGAATCTGGTATATGAATTTGGGAATGGTTGTCCACTAACAGTATCACAGCACTGCATACAGCAGATTTTCCAGGCACTGTGTGAGGAAACGCGGAAAAGCCGCCGTCTCTCGAGGTGAGGCGGCTGTTTCCGCGTCCAGCATGGCGTCACAACGCGGAAAAAACGCTGCATGCCGCATGGGCAGTGCGGCGGAATCCGCATTGGTAACGGCGGAATCCACATCAGAGGCGACCCCCGCATTAGATACATTGCAAAACAGTACTGGTGTGGCTGGGACTGATAGTCCACCAAGATTCAGACTTACACGCGCGCGAGCACAGAGGCAGAGTTTAAATAGCAGTTAGAAGGGTGTCGGCTGACCAGCTGGGTCAGCTGACAAATTCCACTGCTCCCATTGGACCAGCAATTAGGGAGGTCCTGGAAAGGTCCTAGAGTATATATACTGCTGGTTGTTCACTTGCTCCTTGTCTGGCGTTGCGTTCACATATGTGGGAGCACCCAGATCTGTAGTTAGATCCGTTAGTGTGCCGGGACCAGCTGGAGCTGTAATCCTACACTAAGCTAGATTCTGTTGATAGCTAAAGTACTAGTTTGATTGTGATTATCTGTTATGACTTTTGCCTGCCTTGACTATCCTCCTGAACTCTGATCTTGCACCTCGATATTTCTGATACTCTGTTGCCGAACCCCGGCTCGTTCCTTGACTCTGCTTCTGCCTCCTGATTTTGTACCCCGATATTTCTGATACCCCGTTGCTGAACCCTGCCTGTACTTTGACTCTGCCTTTGCCTCCTGATCCTGTACTTTATCTGTCCGTGTGTGTACGACCTGGCTTGTCCGGCCTCGAGAACCGACCTTACCGCTAGAGGCGGTTCCTCGCTCTGTTAGCGATCCTTCCTCCTGAGGGTCACTTTCAGATATCCCTTCCTACTGTCAGTCTGACTCCTCCCGTCTTGGAGAGCTCAGGTCTGCGGAAGGAATCTGTGCAGTACTCCTTACTGCATTGAGGCCTTGTCCTCTTAGTGTTACAGTTACACCAAACACTACACTCTACTCGGGTGATCAGAGGTTAGTTTGTATATCGGATTATCGGTGAGACTGCAGTTCACTTATAATCTGGTATATATCTGTATTTCCGGTGATACTGCAGATCACCGGTAATCAGATACTCTCTGCGCCCACCGATCGTTACAGCACGCCAGACCAAAAAATAAATGGACGCAAACACTGGTCGTCTGGGTATGCTTGCCACTTCGGTGGATAACCTCCATCAAGCACTGGGCCAGCACAAAGCTTTGATTGATGCCCTTTCAGGCTCTGTGCAAACCCTCCAGACGTCAGTTGATTCAGTGCGATCCTCTCCTAGTGATGACATACGTATGCCTGTACCTGATAACTTTTCCGGCCACAAGTCTGACTTCTGGAATTTCAAGAGTAGAGTGTTGTCATACTTCGAGTTAAGACCCCGATCCTCGGGGACTGAGACCCAACGGGTCATTTTCATTAAAACACTGTTAACTGGTGATTCCCAGTCCTGGGCATACAACCTGTCCCCCACTAATTTAGCTCTGACCTCAGTCGAGGAATTTTTTAAGGCTATGGCCGTAATATACGACGACCCTGACCTTGCGGCAACTTCAGAGCGGAAGCTCAAACTTTTGCGGCAAGGCAGAGGGTCGGTCGAGGATTACGCAGCAGAATTTCGTAGGTGGTCTGTTACCGCCAGATTCGACAATTTTGCTCTGATGGATTATTTTCTATCTGGGTTGTCGGAGGAGGTCTCTGATTTGATGCTAACCTTACCCGAGCCCGCAACAGTCGATGAGGCCATATCATCGGCCATCAGAGTCGATCGTCGACTACGCCATCAGAGGCAGACTAGGGGCAGTCACCGGGTCAGGGTGACTTCGTATGTGGCACCTTCTGGTACGCCCGCAGTAACGGCATCTCCACCGGTGTCACCCTCTCCAGCCTCACCACCACCCGAACCCATGCAAATTAGTCGATCAAGATTGACCCAGGTGGAACGTAGGCGGAGAATAACAGAACAACTGTGCCTGTATTGTGCAGAAGCAGGGCACAGGGTGCGAAACTGCCCTAACAAGTCGGGAAACGGGTCTGCCTAGGAGTAGTGGGGGGTGACACCCTAGGCACTTCATTCTCACCCCAAAAAGAGAAGAAGTTACTTCTCCCCTGTACTATTACGTGGGATGATAAGTCTGTGGACACTGAAGCTTTTATTGACTCTGGCTCAGCGGCCAATTTTATGAACCTTGAATTTGCTCGGGAGTTGGGTATTCCTCTCACTCCAGTAAGTCCCCCCATTCAGGTCACGGCAGTAGACGATTCCCCGCTGCAACGGGATCGTCCCCTGTCTCAGACTCCGCAGGTGAGGGTCACGATAGGGGTATTGCATGGGGAACAGCTACAGTTTTTCGTTTTGAACATGTCAACCTCCACTATTATCTTAGGCATGCCTTGGTTACAGGCCCACTCTCCACAAATCGACTGGGCCACGGGTCAGGTAACCAGATGGTCTGATCGTTGTCACCAACAGTGTCTAGGAAAGGTGACATTGGGTCAGACCAAGGTGTACGTGGAGGGTGTTCCCGAGGTGTATTCCGATTTTTCTGATGTCTTTTGTCCCAAGTCTGCTGATCAATTACCTCCTCATCGCCCGTTCGATTGCCCCATTGATCTCCGTGCTGGTTGTATGCCCCCTAGGGGTCACCTGTATAACTTGTCCGGTCCCGAGAAGTTGGCCATGCAGGAGTACATTCGTGACAACCTGGCCAAGGGGTTTATTCGGCCCTCTCGGTCACCTGCTGGGGCCGGTTTCTTTTTCGTTAAGAAAAAAGACGGGGGTCTTCGACCTTGTATCGACTACCGAGGTCTCAATAAAATCACGGTGAAGAATCGCTATCCGTTACCATTGATAGACGACTTATTCACGCAGGTCACTACTGCAAAGATCTTTTCTAAGTTAGATCTGAGGGGGGCATACAACCTAATCCGCATTAGAAGGGGCGATGAATGGAAGACGGCCTTTAACACACCCGACGGGCATTACGAATACTTAGTGATGCCCTTCGGGTTGTGCAATGCGCCCGCCGTCTTCCAGGAACTAATCAATGAGGTATTTCGGGAGGTATTGGGTAAATTCGTACTGGTATACCTCGATGATATATTAATTTATTCCAATAACCTCCCCGAACACAGGGTCCATGTGAAATTTGTCCTAAACAAATTAAGACAGAATAGACTCTACGCCAAGTTAGAAAAGTGTATTTTTGAGGTGACATCCGTCACGTTCCTGGGGTATGTGATTTCTACCTCAGGCCTGTCAATGGACCCTGCTAAAGTCACAGCTGTCCTAGAATGGCCGCAACCTGTGGGCCTGAAAGCCCTCCAGAGATTCCTGGGTTTTGCAAATTATTATAGGAGGTTTATAAAAGGGTACTCCACGATCATTGCACCCCTTACCAGTCTCACAAAAAAGGGGGCAGATACTACCCACTGGTCTCCGGAGGCTCAGAATGCATTTTCTAGTCTGAAAAAATTGTTTTGTTCCGCACCAATCCTGAGACATGTCGACACCGCTTATCCGTTCATTGTTGAGGTCGATGCCTCGGAGGTCGGGGTAGGGGCTGTGCTGTCTCAGCGATCAGGGTTACAGGGAAGACTACCCCCCTGTGCGTACTTTTCCCGTAGGTTCTCTCCGGCGGAGAGAAACTACGATATAGGCAACAGAGAGCTCCTGGCCATTAAATTGGCATTTGAGGAGTGGCGCCACTGGTTGGAGGGGGCAGAGCACACGATCACTGTTTACACCGACCACAAGAACTTGGAGTACATCGAGGGGGCTAAGAGGCTTAGTCCCCGTCAGGCCCGGTGGTCCTTGTTTTTTACGAGATTCAGGTTTATAATCACATACACTCCAGGTAGCAAAAACATCAAGGCAGATGCCCTCTCCAGGTGTTTCGAACCTGAGACAGCACAGCCTTCCACTCCTGAATCCATCATTCCGCAGAAACTGGTGGTAGCCGCCACGGAGTCTTGGGAAGAGTGGACAGAGATCTTGGGTCCCTTTCAGCAGGAGGTTCCTGAAGGGAAACCCGAAGGGGTCTTGTTCATACCACTACCATTCCGGTTACAGGTTCTGCAACTCTTTCACGCCCATAAGAATGCTGGTCATCCTGGAGCTGCCAGAACGCAGGATCTGATTGCCAGGTGTGCTTGGTGGCCTTCCTTGGCAACAGATTGCAAGGAGTATGTTAGGGAGTGTGCGGTGTGCGCCCAGAGTAAGCCCTCCCGGCTGGCACCTGTAGGAAGGTTGCAGCCTTTGCCCACCCCGAGTGAGCCATGGACCCACTTGTCCATGGATTTTGTGGGGGAATTGCCCAGGTCTGAAGGCATGTCGGTCATTTGGGTGGTAGTCGATCGGTTTAGCAAAATGGCCCATTTTGTGCCCCTGAAAGGACTCCCCTCGGCTCAAGAACTGGCTGAATTGTTTATCATTCACATCTTCCGGCTGCATGGCATTCCGGAAGACATCGTGTCTGATAGGGGAGTCCAGTTTGTGTCTGGATTCTGGAGGGCATTTTGCCACCAAATGGGCATGAAATTGTCTTTCTCGTCAGGCTACCACCCACAGACCAATGGGCAGACAGAACGCATTAACCAATCCCTGGAGCAATTTCTGAGATGCTACGTTGCTGAGGCGCAGAGTGACTGGGTGAAATTTTTGCCCTTCGCGGAATTCGCTCAAAATAATTTAAAGAATTCCTCGTCTGGGTTTTCCCCATTTCAGATTGTAACAGGGAGGTCACCCAAATTTTCCCCTTTTCCAGTTGTCTCGTCTCCATTTCCAGCACTGGAAGATTGGCAGAGATCACTCAGGGACAATTGGGGAATTGTTAAGGGGAATTTACAGAAGGCGTTCCAGAGTCAGAAGGGTCAAGCAGATAAGAGACGGTCCGTGGAATGGAAGTTTCGGCCAGGGGATCTAGTCTGGGTGTCCACGCGTCACTTGACCCTGAAGCAGCCATCTGCCAAACTGGGTCCCAGGTTTGTGGGCCCATTTTCCGTGACCAAGAAGATTAATAATGTTACTTATTCCATTGACCTTCCCACCAGCATGCGGGGGGTGAGGTCCTTCCACGTGTCCCTTCTTAAACCAGCAGTCCAGGTGGGTCCTACTCCTCCTCCTCCCGTGTTGGTGGATGCCCAACCCGAGTACGAAGTGGAGAAGATCATAGATTCACGTACTGTACAGAACTCGGTACAGTACCTCGTACATTGGAAGGGGTACGGGATCGAGGAGAGGCAATGGGTACCTAGGAACCGCATGCATGCGGACGAGTTAGTGAAGGAATTTCATGCTGTACATCCCGAGAAGCCTGGTGAGAGTTGTCCGGAGTCCACTCCTCGGGAGGGGGGTACTGTGAGGAAACGCGGAAAAGCCGCCGTCTCTCGAGGTGAGGCGGCTGTTTCCGCGTCCAGCATGGCGTCACAACGCGGAAAAAACGCTGCATGCCTCATGGGCAGTGCGGCGGAATCCGCATTGGTAACGGCGGAATCCACATCAGAGGCGACCCCCGCATTAGATACATTGCAAAACAGTACTGGTGTGGCTGGGACTGATAGTCCACCAAGATTCAGACTTACACGCGCTCGAGCACAGAGGCAGAGTTTAAATAGCAGTTAGAAGGGTGTCGGCTGACCAGCTGGGTCAGCTGACAAATTCCACTGCTCCCATTGGACCAGCAATTAGGGAGGTCCTGGAAATGTCCTAGAGTATATATACTGCTGGTTGTTCACTTGCTCCTTGTCTGGCGTTGCGTTCACATATGTGGGAGCACCCAGATCTGTAGTTAGATCCGTTAGTGTGCCGGGACCAGCTGGAGCTGTAATCCTACACTAAGCTAGATTCTGTTGATAGCTAAAGTACTAGTTTGATTGTGATTATCTGTTATGACTTTTGCCTGCCTTGACTATCCTCCTGAACTCTGATCTTGCACCTCGATATTTCTGATACTCTGTTGCCGAACCCCGGCTCGTTCCTTGACTCTGCTTCTGCCTCCTGATTTTGTACCCCGATATTTCTGATACCCCGTTGCTGAACCCTGCCTGTACTTTGACTCTGCCTTTGCCTCCTGATCCTGTACTTTATCTGTCCGTGTGTGTACGACCTGGCTTGTCCGGCCTCGAGAACCGACCTTACCGTTAGAGGCGGTTCCTCGCTCTGTTAGCGATCCTTCCTCCTGAGGGTCACTTTCAGATATCCCTTCCTACTGTCAGTCTGACTCCTCCCGTCTTGGAGAGCTCAGGTCTGCGGAAGGAATCTGTGCAGTACTCCTTACTGCATTGAGGCCTTGTCCTCTTAGTGTTACAGTTACACCAAACACTACACTCTACTCGGGTGATCAGAGGTTAGTTTGTATATCGGATTATCGGTGAGACTGCAGTTCACTTATAATCTGGTATATATCTGTATTTCCGGTGATACTGCAGATCACCGGTAATCAGATACTCTCTGCGCCCACCGATCGTTACACTCTGATTTGAATGTCTTCTCCCAATGTATTTACATTCATTTACGTGAACAGAAAGAAAGCTACAGGAACCTCACCCAGTATATTACATTTGTTTCTGTCTTTCATAAAACTGAATAGTACTGCTTTTGAAACTCTCCATAACGTGGATTGCTCACCTGCTCAACCACTGCCGCCAGCTCAGTCAGTTCAGAGGTCTCCTCGTTGTAAGAAGCGCCATTTGATGCAGTGACCATAATATCTTTGTCCCCCTTTGACTCTGGTTCAGATATTTCCATCTCCAGTTCACCTCCATGCTCAATGCTCTTTAAAGCCTTTATGAAATACAGAGAGATAAAATGTTGGATATGGCTGGGAGAATTTTCTATAAATGTACCCACTTTATTCTTGCATTTTACCTCGATGAATGGTTTAGCAAACTTTGTAGCTATTGTTTCTGCTGGAGGCGGATCTTGTGAGAGCATAACAAATTCTTCTGCTTTCACTCCAAATCCTGAGTCTTCAAGAGGAGAGTAAAGCTCAAATAACTCGTGTATAGTTTGCTGCAAAAGGACAATGTGTTTGTGATCAATGGTATACGGAGCAATTAGGCACATCAATGCAAATGTTGTTTTCATCATATGTAGTCTTCCACCATCATGCAACACTCTTTAAATCACAATAAGCCCCCATGCTGAGCCCCAATTTTCACCTGATTTCCTACTAGACATCCAGTCATGCCTCTACTATATCATATCCAAGGTATCAAAGTAGAATTTGAAGCCTGGGGCAATAAAGGTATCACTAGCCAGGTCTCAGTGGGATCAAAGCAATTACATAGAATGACACTAATAATACTAATAAACATCATGGGAAGGCTTGCGTCTGGCCCAGTTGGCCTGACTTCGGAGGGGGACAGCGACTGAACAGAGCAGCACAGAATAACGGCAAGGGACTTCAGGGAGTTGGAAGAAGCCCCAGGTAATTTAAACTGCCCAGATTTTTTTTTTTTTACTTTTGGTACCCTTTAAATGGCATCATCATTAAAATGAGGAAAAATGCATTACGTTAAATTTCAGTTTCCATATGGCAGTTGCATAGCGTATCAAAAATTACCTGTGTTAGAAAAGCCATTGAGAAGTCATTCCCCTGAGCAGCAACTTCTCTAATAAGATCCTTGGTACCATTTTTCAGCAGCTTCTCTTCAACGGAGTTTGCGCTTACAAGTCTACAATCACAAATAGTAATATATACTTGAATGACAGCACCACTTTCTGTTTTGTATGTCTACGGACACTTAAACAATGCTGTAAAACAAAGATCATACCTATAAATATGGATATCTTTATTTCTACCGATGCGGTCACACCAAGCCTGAGCTCGAGAATCCATTATTGGGTTTAAATCACTATCGTAAAAGATTGCTGTGTCAGCTTCTACATAAGGAACACCGAGTGAGCGGCTTTGCGTTGACATTAGAATGCAGAAAATTCGAGGACATTGGTTAAAGCGTCTCATCAAATCCTAAGTGCAGAGAGTAAAAGGGATTTTACTTGTGGTTGATAAATTGGAATAATAAAATTCAGTTTTATGCATTACGGAGTATTGCTGGAAGCTGATTTTGCAATATGTCATATCCTAAAGGTGAAGCAGCAAGCCAGGATGTGTCATAGACATTCTTGTACAAAGTGAAGGCATCCATATTCATTAAGAAATTGATAGATAGATATACTGGACACAGACATTTTGTAATTGAATGATATTACAATGACCTTAATGTTTCAATCAAAACCCAGTTAAATTATCTTGACTTCTGACAAGTTTCCACACTCCTCAGAACTCTCTTCTACATCTTGTCTGCCATTCTCCAAGCCTTGAACCCTCGAAGAGCACCCTTAAAAAGCACCTTATTCTTGCATTCAGGACTTACAGGTTTCACACCTCCTCTGGAACTCTCTTCCCCATCCTGTCTGCCATGCTCCATGCCTTGAAACGCACCCTTAAAGAGACACTGAAGTGAATTAATTTTGCTCTTTTTACCTTATAATTTGCTTCAGTGCTCTCAGCACAAGTAAACCGCCGCATCTCCGCCGCAAAATGAGGGCCGCATGGCCCCCAAATCCCCAGGGGGCACTCTGGCCGGCATTTCCGCAAAGAGGCAGAGCTTTCAGCTTTAGCTCTGCCTCTCCTGATGTCAATCGCGGCGGATCACCGCCTCTCCTCGCCCCTCTCACTCTTCCTTCACAGAGAGGGGCGGGGAGAGGCGGCGATCCGCACAGCGATTGATGACAGGAGAGGCAGAGCTATAGCAGAAAGCTCTGCCTCTCAGCACAGCAAAATCCACAGCCAAGTTGGTCGTGGATGTTTGCACAGGGATTTGGGAGATCTGCAGCCCTCGTTTTGTGGCGGGGATGCGGCGGTTTACTTGTGCTGAGACTACTGAAGCAAATAATAAGGTAAAAAGGGCAAAATTTATTAGCTTCAGTGTCTCTTTAAAAAGCACCTCCACCTCTTCAAGCAAGCTTATAATCTGTCATAGTCCCTCTTCAGAGACATAGCCATACTGGTGGTTCTCCATTGCTTAAATCATTTACACTATAAATGTCTTTATCTCCACTTCCTCCCATCACCCTGATTCTAAAATAGTCCCCCACTCCCTCATACACCCCCCCCCCCCCCATACTTACTGATACCCAAAAAAGTTCTATCTTAGTTTTGACATTACATTGGGGATTTCATCCAGGTACTGGAGGCAAGCTGCAGTGTCACTGCAGTAGCCCAGTCTTCCCTTCTGACTTCTGGGAAGAGCACTGCCATTCAACCTTATGTAGCTCAGATTAGGAGTGTGTGTGTGTGTGTGGGGGGGGGGGGGGGTATATAGAAGGAATGTGGTGAATTGTGGGAGGTGGAGGAGTTGTGACACTGTCTACTGGAACCTACTGGAATGTGCCTTCCAGTATCCTGGCTCTCTGACTGTAGGATGCTGGGGTGATGTAATCCCAAAGTTGACAGTACTTATGATTCAGTATATTTTTTTGTTATCAATTTAAAACAAAATAGTATATCGAGTTAGATAGCACATAAGTACATTGCATCTAAAGTACATGAGTGGCAAGGCGACTGGGCAGTTAGTGCTCTCACCTTGCAGCAGTAGAATCCCAGTGTTTCAGCTTAGAGTTTGTATGTTGTTCTTGTGTTTGTGTGCGTTTATTCCGTATGCTTCAGTACCTCACACAATTCAAACCCCCCCCCCCCCCCACAAAAAAGTAAATCCCCCTAGAATATGGTAGGGGAATTTTGCACACATTACATGGAACTTGTACAATATGCTCTGTAAACTGTGTGTAATAATAAATTACAAATGCCCAATGTTTTAAGTGCATAAAAGTAAGCACCACCCAAGCCACCAAACTCAAATGTCCAATGCTAAATGTAATTATTCAAAAAAAGGCTACATAAGGCATAGACAAAGCAACAGTTCCAGCATATAGGCCCATATAGGCCAACAGACAGTTAATCTGGACAGCAGCCAATAGTTTTGAATACTGCTTGTTAGCTTAATTTATGTTCAATATCAAGAATTAAAAATAAAGTGAATAGGTTGGCTACATACATGGCATTGTTCATATGTTGCAAATTCATCAATTCTAACTGTATATAGAAGGAATGTGGTGAATTGTGGGAGGTGGAGGAGTTGTGACACTGTCTACTGGAACCTACTGGAATGTGCCTTCCAGTATCCTGGCTCTCTGACTGTAGGATGCTGGGGTGATGTAATCCCAAAGTTGACAGTACTTATGATTCAGTATATTTTTTTGTTATCAATTTAAAACAAAATAGTATATCGAGTTAGATAGCACATAAGTACATTGCATCTAAAGTACATGAGTGGCAAGGCGACTGGGCAGTTAGTGCTCTCACCTTGCAGCAGTAGAATCCCAGTGTTTCAGCTTAGAGTTTGTATGTTGTTCTTGTGTTTGTGTGCGTTTATTCCGTATGCTTCAGTACCTCACACAATTCAAAACCCCCCCCCCCCCCCCCACAAAAAAGTAAATCCCCCTAGAATATGGTAGGGGAATTTTGCACACATTACATGGAACTTGTACAATATGCTCTGTAAACTGTGTGTAATAATAAATTACAAATGCCCAATGTTTTAAGTGCATAAAAGTAAGCACCACCCAAGCCACCAAACTCAAATGTCCAATGCTAAATGTAATTATTCAAAAAAAGGCTACATAAGGCATAGACAAAGCAACAGTTCCAGCATATAGGCCCATATAGGCCAACAGACAGTTAATCTGGACAGCAGCCAATAGTTTTGAATACTGCTTGTTAGCTTAATTTATGTTCAATATCAAGAATTAAAAATAAAGTGAATAGGTTGGCTACATACATGGCATTGTTCATATGTTGCAAATTCATCAATTCTAAGGAAGGTAAATGAATGGAAGTCCAGAAAGCTCTCCAGTATATCCAGCATGAGCAGCATTTGGGAAAAAATCAGAACGCGCCGTCCCTCAGACCTCAATTTCCGCAAAAGGATGGACAGAGCCTCCAGTTTACCTGGAAAGAACCAACAATGACATTTTCTGTGATTATTTCTGATTAGGATTACATTTTATGTTGTTGGTTTCTTTTACAACCATTCCTTAATGTAGATTCATTACCGCCAGGGCCAATCATAATCCCAAAAGGTTAATACACTGCAGCAACAATGGAGTATTATACAAAGAAGAGGAAAAATTCTATGCAAGTGGTGACGGAAAGAATGACCAGTCTTGTGAAATCACTCACTGTGCATGAAAGAAGACTTTCATAAAGGTGGACTTCCCGTATCATAACATTACAAATCCATTACAGTAAAAGCATTGCTTAATGGTGACATTATTAAAGAGAAACTTTAACCCAGGATTGAACTTCATTCCAATCAGTAGCTGATACCCCCTTTCCCATGAGAAATCTTTACCTTTTGTCCAATAGATCATCAGGGGTGTCTATATGGCTGATATTGTGGTGAAACCCCTCTCACAGTGTGATGTAATGACCATGGTCCTGACAGTTTGCTGTCTGTGAACCTCGTTGCATTGTGGGGAAAAAACATCTTTTTCCAACTGCCAAGCAAGTAATATCTCTCTCTGTGCATAGAACTCTAATGCTGGGCATACAAGAGTCGATCCGGTGGCTTGATTAGCCGCCGGATCGACTCCCGCTGCGTCCCCAATCGTCCCCGCTCGTTCCACGCGTGCGCCAGGTTCGATTCCCGCGGGGATCGAGCGCGGAATCGATCCCCGCGGTGATCGGACACGTTGGATATTATCAATCGAGCCATCAGGCTCGATAGATAAGTTTCCCTCGACGCCGTGTATGCCCAGCATAAGGGCCTGTTTCCACTACACGCAGATTGGATGCAGAAAAACAGACTCCAATGAATGCCTATGGGCCTGTTTCCACTAAACGCAATTTTTCTGAGGCAGATTTTCACATAGGCATTCATTGGAGTCAGTTTTTCCGCATCCATTCTGCATCCAATCTGCGTGTAATGGAAATAGGCCCTTCGTAACGAGCATTCTGTACATACAGATCACCTGCCAGGACTAAAGATGTCATCACCAGCGATAATGTTAGGTAAAGTTAGATAAAATCAGAGTGAGGGCAGATTTTCCAATGGGTAAACACTGGCTAAAGAAATCGAGAAATGTATACTGTAAAAAAATAAGCAATTTCATTCATTATTTCATTTTCACTACAGTACCTACTTAAAGTACAATAGTCAGTAGAAACAGTAGTGATGTACCTGAATCACACTGAATAAGTCTCGGGTCCGGAGATTGCACACAATGAGGAATGGTTTTCTCACGCAGGTCCTGAGTATAAAGTGCAGCTTGCTCTTTCAGAGAGTGTTTCAGGTTGTCCATGCTGTGAGTATACTGTGGGGGAGGATGCAGCACTTTCATTTGTGGAGATGGAGCAACAGCAGGCGGGACCACGGATAAGGTGCTAAAAAAAGTGGATAATGAATTATATACTAAAATAAACAATACTGCTAACTTAGGTTACAGTGAAACACAACAGAAAAAGTTAAAAGCTAAGTTAGGGTCTGGTAAATATTCGCAATGTTTACCTTTTTGCTATGGGTTCCAGCATCTCTTTCTGTTGCTTGTAGGATGATAAAAGGTGCCTCAGTGGGTCTGTGAAATCTCTGCCACAGCAAGAGATCAGAGAGTTTACCGAACCCACCCACCTCCACTGCGACTGCTCCACCAGAGGCTGAACGCCAGAAGAGCGCACAGAACAAAGACATAGCAGATCAGCGCCATACACTGGTGCCTGCCCACAGCGCCGTTCATTACAGGAGAAGAGACGCTCCAGGCGCTCTTTTACCATCCTCTGCTTCTCTTCCACTAAATCCTGTAAAAAAAAGAAAGCATTTTAGAAAACTTTAAAACCCAAATTACGTTTTTTTGCACATCGCACAATAAAAAGTCATTATTCCACATATACTGTAGTTGCTGAAGAAATTCAATTCTCTGTGTTCTATGTTTGTTTAGGAAGATCAATGTGTCTAATTAGTTCTTATTTGCAAATGTGAATGGACTGCAGGAGAGCTTTGCCAAGGCAGCTCTCCATATAGTAAGCACTGAAAGGGTTAAGCCTCAGTGTTTTTTTAGGATTCCAACGAATTGCTATGAGGATTTTTTTTTTACATAAAGGTTATCATATTGTGGCTAATATTTTAGAGCAGAGAGGAGATTCTCAGTTAAGGTCCACTTTAAGCAGGACAGCCAGGTTAAAGCGGACCTAAACTCAGAAGTCCTCTCTGCTCTAAAAGATACACAACAGCATAATAACCTTTAAACAAAAAAAACATTCATTGTTACAGCTGATACAAATCCTGCAATAAATCTGCACTGTTTCTACTTCCTGATACATGGAAGCAGACATATTGTCAACATCCAGTGCTTTCAAATGGGCTTATCTGCCATAGGCAGTCATGTGACCCAGGGAAGAGATCAGATTACATCTTGTGATTATACAGAAATGAAGGGGAATTGGGGCGCATGCGCGGCGCACCAGGAGACGGAAGCAAGCCGATGTAGCTCCGAGCTCCACTGCTCTTTCACCGCAACTTTTGGGGATTTCTAAGCAGCGATTTTGGCCCTGACATCAAGCAACCCCTAAAGGACACACTGGTGCATGCCTGGGAAGCGGAATCCAGGACCGGCGAAGCGGCAAACCTCCGTTTCTGACTACCTGTTGAGACCGCGTGCAACCTCCACCATGTCACAAGATGGCCGCGGCTCCCCCGCTCTATCACAGGACTCAGAAGCCGGGCAGGACTGGACACAGGCAAAGCCTGAAAGAGGTAAGAATCTCACCAAACGAGATCTGGAAGAAAGCTTAGAAGCAATGTATAACAAGTTGGCTGGGAAATTTCAATCCGAACTCAGACGAGTGGAGGCCTCACTAACTCAAGAAATAGCCTCCTTAGGCAGCAGAACAGACAGGTTAGAAACTAAATACGACGATTTACTAAAAGCTCACAAAGAACTGCGTTCTGAGCACGATTCCTTATGTGATACAGTTCAAGCTGTTCAAACACAAACTGAGGACCTAGACAATCGGAATAGACGAAACAATCTGCGGATAAGAGGTTTGCCCGAATCTTACACTGACCTGTCTGATCATGTTACCAAGATATTCCACCAAATTTTGCCCGAGGCTGCCATTGAGGCCTTCCTCTGTGATAGAATACATAGAGCCCTTAGAGCTCCTCCTGCTCCTGATCAGCCACCCCGGGATGTTATATTATGCCTTAAAGACTTCCTCATCAAGGAACAAATATTGAAAAGTTCACGTATCATCTCTGAATTGAAATATGAGGAACATGTAATCCAATTATTTCAAGATATTTCCCCCGTTACGTTGGAGAGACGTCGGAAGATGAAATACATTACTGCTGAACTGATCAAAGCTCAAATCCGCTATCGTTGGGGTTTTCCCTTCAAACTAATAGTGCTGCATAATGGGGTTACCCACCTGGCCACAACACCACGAGAGGGGGAAAAAATTCTGATTAAACTTGGACTGCGTAAAGCAACCTCTACACCTCAACAATCCCAGAGGCGTTCACTTTCACCAATCTGGTCGCAAAAAGGATCTCGATCTTCACGAGCTGACTCCCTTTCGCAATCTCCGGAACATTCCTGAACTTCGGAAAGAATAAGGGATCAATACCTGCAAGTTTTATAACCTTCTGCCGCTGTTTTAATGCTGTATTGAGCAATTTCCTTACTGTTAGCTATATATATCACCCTTCCCTTGCATCCTGAGTGTTTTCAAAGCTTAAATATGTTGCGGCTGTTTCCGAGCTGGGCTAAGTGCACTGTACTCCCCCCCCAGCCTCTAGACGTATCTTGGGGCTGCGGTATTCAGACATCTGGCTTTCCGATATCGGTCGGACATCTGTCTGAAAGTCTATTGTACTGAATTTACCCGTTATAATGGTTTCATTATGTTTAAGTATTTTATATTGCTATAGTTACTTAATAGTGCTAGCTTTAGTGTACGGTTTGATTGAACCACAATGTAGTGTTGCTCTCTATACTATTGCCTACTTCCACCCCCCATGCTCCTGGACCAATACCCAGCCCTTCGAATTCACATATGTGAGATCTGCGCCTCCTGAACAACTTTCTCTACATATCCCTTTATCTTTGGTAGCCCTATTGAAGCAGTATTCACCCACTCATTATGTCTTTTAACATCTTGAGTCATAACGTACAGGGATTTAATTCCCCTAACAAAAGGCGTAAAGCTTTTAAGCAGTATAAGCTAATGAAGGCGGACATTCTGTTGCTTCAGGAGACGCATTTCTCCTCCAATACACCCAAGGTTATGGATAAATCGTTTAGTAAAAATTATTACACGGTTTTCTCGAACAAAACCAGAGGGGTAGCTATATTATTTCGCAATGGGATACCCTTTGATCTCAAAAAATCATACAAAGATCCCGAGAGCAGGTATTTGATTTTGCAAGGTACCCTGGCAGGAAAGGAAGTTACCGTTTGTAATGTCTATGCCCCACACACACAACAGGCTTTGTTTTTTAAAGAACTATTTCAGCATCTTGAAAAATATCTATCTAATCATCTTATTATAGGGGGAGACTTCAACTGTGTTAGCAATCCACTAACTGATAGAAGCACCCCCTCTGATAGCAGCAGAACTTTCCCTAAAACACTTCAGAAGTTGATTAAAAATTTCCAATTAACAGATCTTTGGCGAGCTTTCAACATGGGAGACAGGAGTTATACGTATTATTCAAACCCGCAAAATTCTTATGCCAGACTAGATTATTTACTCCTGTCCCCCATCTTGATGTCCAATGCACAAGCATCAGGGATCCACGCTTGTGTCTGGTCTGATCATCAGATAATTAGTGGAAATTTGGGATCAATGGGTACTCCCCTCTCCTTTGACAACTGGAGACTGAATGATTTGCTGTTGCAAGATCCTGCTATTCTCAGTGAGGTGCAACAATCGCTAGAAGAATATTTCATTTTAAACAACAATGGGGAAGTCTCTAATGGAACTTTGTGGGCAGCACATAAAACTGTGATACGAGGAAAGCTTATACAGATGGGGGCCAAGAGGAAGAGGGAAAGATTAGCGCTAATTTTGAAACTTACTTCTGAACTTGAAACTTTATACAAGCAACATAGTTCCTCTTTGGACAGGCTAACGCTCATTAGCATTAGGGAAAAAAGACAAACCCTAGATCAAATTTTATCAGAATCAGTTGAGAAATCCTTGAAATTTGCAAAGGCAAAATTTTTACTATACGGCAATGCTCCTAGCACCATGTTTGCTAGAAAGCTTTCCCAATTTCAAAGAACCCCCCATCTGTATAAGCTTCAAAACAAACATGGGATCTTAGAATCTATTCCCCATAAGGTACTGCAAATTTTCGAGGACTATTATTCTCGCCTCTTTGCTGCCCCTTTTAGTCCCTCCTTACCTGAGATAGACGACTGGCTAGACTCTCTACCTATTCCCTCCTTGACAGCAGACAAATTGGAGACTTTGAATTCACCCATCACCTCTAGAGAAATTAGCAATGCAATCTCCTCTCTCAAAAACTCGAAAGCCCCAGGCCCAGATGGCTTCACAGGCCTTTATTTTAAGAAATTCGAGCAAATTCTAATCCCACAACTAAAACAGCTTTTTAATGATGCATTGTCAGGCACCAAATTCCCCAGCGAGCTAACAAATACTTTTGTTTCTCTTATTCCGAAACCAAACCTAGATCACACATTACCACAAAATTACAGGCCCATCTCACTTATTAACAATGATATGAAGCTCTTTTCCAAGATCCTGGCCGGTCGTCTTTCTCAGGTGATTGCAGATTTAATCTCTCCATCCCAATCTGGGTTTATACCCCAACGACAAACTGCCGATAACACCAGGCTAGTTTGCAATATTCTTCAAGACGCCCAATTGAATGATCAAAGATTGCTATTATTAGGCCTTGATCTCCACAAGGCCTTTGATTCGGTCCTATGGCCTTATCTACATAAAGTGACTGGTAGAATGGGAATTCATGGAGCCTTTATGGAAGCGATCTTGGCCTTATATGACTTGCCTCAAGCTAGATTAGGATTACCTGGCCTTTTATCTAAACCCATTCAAATTAGCAGAGGAACCAGGCAAGGTTGCCCCCTTTCCCCACTTTTATTTTCAATAGCTATGGAACCCCTATCACTGGCTATTCAAACCAATCCTGATATAAAAGGCTATGTTAAAGCTGATAAAGAATATAAACTTAGTTTATATGCTGATGATGCATTATTGTTCTTATCACAACCTATCACCTCCATGCCCATATTACTTCAGCTTTTGGAACTTTTTGGTAAACTCTCGGGCCTAACTGTCAATGTATCCAAGTCGCAGGCCTTACCAATTAAGCTTCCTCAGGCGGTGGTTAAGTTATATAAGGCCAATTTTGATTTTAAATGGGTTAATTCGTATATTACATACTTGGGAATAAAGGTACCCCCACACTTTAACACTCTTATCAGTACTAACTTTGAACCGTTACTTCGCACAATATCATCTACATTGAAGGACTGGTCACAATATCAAATATCCTGGCTAGGAAAAGTGAATGCTATTAAAATGGTTATATTACCAAGAATTCTATACTATCTTAGGGCAATTCCTATTAGTCCAGGACGAACTCTCATTAATAAGTTTCAGAAAATGATGAATAAATTTGTCTGGGACAATAAACCTGCTCGATTTAAGAACATATACTTATATAGAAGAGTGGTTAAAGGAGGGGTGGCACAACCTAATATTTGGTTATATTCTTTAGCGGCAAGATTCACACAGATGCTCCCCTGGTTTGATTCAGAATCCCACATCCCTTGGGTTCAGTTTGAGAGGGACTCGGTTCTCCCTTATAATCTTACATCAATCCCCTCGCTATCTGGCCATCCTCCTAAATTTTTAAAACCTCTTAACTTAATTGTTTTGGACAACATCTCACTTTGGTATATATATAGATTTAAGATGAAGCTTTGCTCAGAAAGACCTCCCAGACTATTCTTCATAGGTCACCCGGATTTCCCCCCCCGCCTTTTTAGACCAGTCTTCATTTCATTGGTGGATCTCTAACTCACTAACCACGTCCAACCGATTTTGGATAGCTGATAAATTTACATCCTTCTCTCTATTTAAATTTAATAAAAATATTCCGGATGAGGAATATTTCAGATACATCCAAATTAAGAGTTTTTTTCAAAAGAATACAGGCCCTTATGGGAGGCTCAATTGCACATTTTATGAAAATCTCTTTCTAACCCATATAGAAGGCAAAGGACATATTTCACAAATCTATTCACATATGCTAGAATTAATGTATGACCAGAAAGCAAAATTTATGACTGATTGGGAGGCAGAGTTGCAAATCACATTAGATACAGGAGATTGGCTTAGGATAGGCCTTAATATGGCGAGCGCCACTAAAACCCCTATGATTAGAGATACTATCACAAAACTGGTTACTCGTTGGTACAGAACCCCTTCTAAAATCCACAAAATATTCCCTTCTGCCTCTCCCCTCTGTTTCAGAGGATGCTCAGAAGAAGGTACTTTTAAACATATATTTTGGTCATGTCCGGTTGTGAAGCATGTCTGGGATTGGTTTGTTAGGGATCTGAGTAATCTTTCATCTGTCACTATCATATTAGAACCTCAGCACGTATTATTATTAGCACCCAACAAGAGTATCCCGAAAGCCTGGAAGCGAATTTACCATACTGTTATCTGCTCTACTCTATACGGGATAGCCAGGAACTGGAAACAACCAGGAATATCCACTGAACAAATCTTAAAGAGGGTGGAAACTATACGCACTATGGATTATATTCTTCACTTATCTTTAGATTCAATCCCTAAATATCAGCTGGCCTGGCAAAACTGGTTGCTTTCCACTATTTTCTCAACTCCCTATAATGGTCCTGGAGCTGGAGGGAATGGTAATTAAGTATCTCTATACATTTACTCTACTTCTTCTAGAAATGTGTGGTTCAATGGACTAGGAAGTTATAGATTTCTAAATTTATTACTTAGAATATTCAAAATATGTTTGTATACTTTTATTGCTCCCATCGGGGTTTTCTAAACTCATAATGTATGCAAGATGACGTAGCTCTTATGTCAAACTGCCATTTTCTCATGCAATTTTCTTATGCATATACTGTTTGTATTATTTTTGCTTACTCTTGCAATAAAACCTTAGTGAAAGAAATGAAGGGGAATTAAGCTGGCCATACACTGGCCCGATTTGCTGCCGTTCGACAGCAGATTCGATCACTGGGATCGAATCTGCTGCCAATCGTTCGCGCTAAACGCACCCGCCGATCCGATTTCCTCCCGAAATCGGATCAGTCCGTCGATCGCGCCGTGCGGGAAATTACCGTTGATCGCCCACGGGTAGGGAGCACTTCGCTAGCGGCGGCCGATCCGATACAGGTATACATTACCTGACGCTGGCTCCCGGGCATCTTCTCCGCGCTGCACCGCTCTGTCCGTGCTTCCATCCCAGTGTACATTAACTTCCTGTGTCACTCCAATGACCAGGAAGTTCAAATAGAGGGCGCTTTATTTGAACTTCCTGGTCACGGAGTGACACAGTGTACGCTGGGATGCGGTGCGAGATGCGGTGCAGCGTGGAGAAGAGGACCCGGAGCCAGCTTCAGGTAATGTATACGGGGGGGGGGGGGGGGGGGGGACAGGCGGCAGGAGCAGCTCAACAGATTGTGATCTGTTTCAGGCTGAAATCGATTCACAATCTGTTTGCAGTAAAGGCAGCCATACGATCCCTCTCTGATCAGATTCGATCAGATAGGGATCTGTCAGTTGGTCGATCTAATGGCAAATCGACCAGTGTATGGCCACCTTTAGATAGGCTCTCTAAACACATACAGGTTAAACTCTCTAATTAGTTAAACTCTAAGTACATACAGGGTGCATTTCTCTCTGTTTTCCTTCTGTCCTGCGCAAGAGTTCAGCTCCACTTTAAAGGGGCACTACAGCGAAAAACTGTAAAATGTAAAATATGTGCAAACATATACAAATAAGAAGTACGTCTCTTCCAGAGTAAAATGAGCCATAAATTACTTTTCTCCTATGTTGCTGTCACTTACAGTAGGCAGTAGAAATCTGACAGAAGTGACGGGTTTTGGACTAGTCCATCTCTTCATAGGGGATTCTCAGCAAGGCTTTTATTCTTTATAAAGATATTCCCTAAAAAGGATTTAAACAATGATGCTGGCCAGCTTCCCCGCTCCCTACACAGTTTTTGGGCAGTTGGACAGAGCAACTGCCATTCACTTATGCTACATACACACTTGAAAGATAAATGAAAGATAGCAGACCAATTTTACCCCCTTTCATACTCTACACAGTCTATTCTATGGAGCTGAACTCTCCATCAGATAAAAATCTTTGCAAGATGATGTGCACAAAGATGCTGTACACATTCAAAAGATCAGTATCTGCAAAAGATCCATTCCTGCAAAAAGCATTCATAGTCTATGATATCTGCAGATCCTCATACACACCTTGTTTAACATTCATCTGCAGATCATCTGCAGATCAGATCCACCAGGATGGATTTTCAGATCTGCAGATGAATGTCAGATATGCAGATGAAGTCTGTTAAACAAGGTGTGTATGATGATCTGCAGATCTCATAGGCTATGAATGCATTTTGCAGGGACGGATCTTTTGCAGGAACAGATCTTTTGCAGATACGGATCTTTTGAATGTGTACAGCATCTGTGTGTGCAGCATCTTGCAAAGATTTTTATCTGATGGGGAGTGCAGCTGCATAGAATAGACTGTGTAGAGTATGCTCTCATACTACATAGAAGGGGTAAAATTGGTCTGATATCTTTCATTTATCTTTCAAGTGTGTACACACCATAAGAGCTTTTGAAAACAAATATATCCCTGAGAATCCCCTATAAAGAGATGGACTAGTCCAAAACCTGTCACTTCTGTCAGATTTCTACAACCTACTGCAAGTGACAACAACATCGGAGAAAAGTAATTTATGGCTCATTTTACTCTGGAAAAAATGTACTTATTTGTATATGTTTGCACATATTTCAAATGTTACAGTCTTTTCGCTGTAGTGCCGCTTTGATAAATATCCCTACAGAACAATACCGCAGTAAAGAAAAAACTCTTCCATGCCAGCCCTTGCACCAGGAAGAGTTTTCTGCCTTGCACACTGCAAGTCTGTCTCAGATGTTAATAATGTAATGGATATCAAACTAGGGATTGCCCCAACTATAAAATACCTGTGTTGGGGTCACAGAACACTGTGGATTCTTGAGAGATGATAACATGTCACCACTGGTAGGGTAAGGCATTATAGCTCTTCCTTGGATTCCTGCAACAAAACATTCAGTTAGCCAGTAATAGGTGCCTTAATTTTCAGTTTTTATTACAATTGTTGGTGCTATTACACACTACTACTTATACAAGCACAACTCCAGAGGTTTATATTTGATCAGAAATGGAAGGAAAGGTTCCTACCTGACTGAGAGTTACCTCCAGGACCGGGTATGCTGGGAGGATGCTGATTTCCTAATGCGTTGATGGAATTTTGAATGGAGTTTCCCTGTGCTACAGTCTGCATCACTACAGGGCCTGGAGGCCGTATATACTGCTGCCCAGGTGCCGAAACAATCTGAAGAACGCTGCCTGTCAAACATCAAACCAAGAGATTGTGAAACCCTTATCTAATAGCATAGCTGAACAGCTATGGTCATGCACAGTACATTTTTGCCATTGTGGATGAGAGGACCACTCATTTTTCCATCATGCCATTCACTCCTCAGTTACCTTGCAGCTGCAGAGGTTGTCCAGCTGTGAGCTGCCGTAGCTGGCTCTGAGACAGGGTGAATGTATTTCCTTGGAACTGCAGAGTGACTGGGGTCTTAGGCTGCGCTATTCTTCCTTGTGCTGCAGAGGCAGCAAGCTGGGCAATTTTTACTACATCACCACCTGCAAACCACAAAAGAAATGCAACAATATTCTTTCTAGAACATGGCAGCAATTTAGTTTTGCATGGAACGAAGGCTGTCACACGGAGAGTCTGAGGTGGGAAACAGTGGACCTTTCACCAGCTACAGGACAGTTGTTACTGTACATTAGTGTATTGAAAACTGCTCGCCCCATCCACACGTATCTGGTTAAAGCCAGGCCAGATACCATGATGTGCAACATCCAGAAAGTAGTCATTGCCATAAACCACATACATGTGTACTGGGTACAGTGGTGTAACTACTGCACTGGCTAAGAGAGGCTACTATCCCCCAGTAACCACTTTGGCACGACCTGCACATTAAAGTGGACCTGACCTCTTGCACAGGACAGAAGGAAAACATATAGAAATGCACCCTGTGTGTATTTAGAGAGATAAGCCTGTCTCATCTCATCTGGGACTAAGTACAAGTAATTTTATCCCTCAGCGGTTTCAGCTGCCTGAGAGCTAATTGGTAAACACAGGATGTTAACAAATATGTCTACTTCAATGAAAGCAGAAAGTAAACACACTGCAGATTTTTTGCAGGATTTGTATCAGCTGTAACAAAGAATTGTTTTTCTTTAAAGTTTATTATGCTGTTGCGTATCTTATAGAGCAGAGTGGAAGTTCTGAGTTCAGATCCACTTCAAGAGTGTGAAAATGGCTGCATTTAAAGGACAACTGAATTGAGAGGGATATGGAGGCTGTCATATTTATTAACTTTTAAATAATACCAATTGCTCGGCATCCTGGTGATCCTCTGCCTGTAATACATTTAGCCATAGACCCTGAACAAGCATGCAGCAGATCAGGGGTTTATGACATTATTGTCAGATCTGATAAGATTATTTGCATGCTTGTTTCTGGGGTTATTAACTACTCTAAGACTGGCCCCAGGACCGCCTAACGCCAATTGGCGTCAGTTTGACTGGATTACTGATGCATGAAAGATCAGTGGGATGCTAGGCAACTGGTACTGCTTAAAGCCTGAGCAGATGTCGTGATTATGCATATAAGCATACCCACGGCTATTTGGTTAAGAGGAGACACTTACAGGCCCCTTAGGTAAGCTCTCCTGCTCCTGGGCTGGCCACTATGCATTACCTGGGATTGGCGATTCTGACATAAAGTCACACTGTGACCCCAGAATAGGAGGCCTGCACGTCCTCTCTGCGCATGCACAGGCTTCCTCCTCCTCCCTCAGGAGCGCTTGCATAAGGGGTCGGGAAGTGTCTCCTCTTAATCAAATAGCCGTGAATATGCCTATGTGCATACCCACGGCATCTGCTCAGGGTCCTTTTAAAAGGAAACAAATACTGCAGCCTCCATATCCCTCTCACTTCAGTTGTCCTTTAACTCTGTCTAAAATATTTCTGTGAGTTCAGCCTAACAACGTTTTCAGAAATGCATATTTCTTACAAATGGCTATTCTGACTCAACCCCCCCCCCCCTCCCCCTCCCATTTAATAAGGTTGGAGAGCAATGGCAAATCTAGACTACATACTGTCAATACTTATTAGCATTGTTAAGTTTGCAGTCCTTACCTGGGTCATATAAGGTAACAGCTAGCATTGCTGAAAGGTTACTAAAAAAGGAGTTCTGCAAGTGTTATCAGCTGCAATGCAACTGTTTTCAAAATATATCCAGCTCGTCCTGGGTTTATTGCAAAAAGCCCTCATTAAAGAGAATCTGTACTCTAAAATTCTTACAATAAAAATCATACCATTCCATTCATTATGTTCTCCTGGGCCCTTCTGTGCTGTTTCTGCCACTCCCTGCTGCAATCCTGGCTTGTAATTGCTAGTTTTAGGCAGTGTTTACAAACAAAAGACATGGCTGCTAACCAGAGTGTGATAGGTTTGGGTCACCCTGAGCCAGTAGCGTCCCTACCATAGGGCGGCAGGGGGCGCCCCGCACCGGGTGTCGGGCGCCCCAGGGGGTGTCATCAAGGCCTCCCACAGAGGCCTGTGCAGGACAGGAGGGGGAAGCAGCACGGAAAAGAGGTGTGGCGGGGAAAGCGGCGGGGAGGGGGGCCGGACCCCCCACCTCCCTCACCTGGGTCCCCTCCTTCTGGCGCTTCCCCCTCCTAATTAGTAGCAGCGGGCAGCAGCGGGCAAGAGGACTTACTCACCTCCTTCCTGCGTTCCAGGCGATGGCAAATAGCGTCATCGTTCCGTGACGCTGGTCTCCGCCTTCTCCACCGCTCACTGTGCTTCCTGATTGGCGGAAGCACAGTGAGCAACAGAGAAGTCGGAGACCAGCGTCGCGTGAGGATGACGCTATGCGCCGCCGGTATCGCCAGGAGCAGGTGAGTGAGTCTTCTTCGCCGCTCCTGCCCGCTGCTGCTAATTAGGAGGGGGAAGCGCCAGAAGGAGGGGACCCAGGTGAGGGAGGTGGGGGGTCCGGCCCCCCTCCCCGCCACCCCTCCTTCCAGGCTTTCCTCACACTGGGGGCAACTAAACTAGCTATACTGGGGGCAACTATACTGGGGGCAATTATACTAGCTATTCTGGGGGCAATTATACTAGCTATTCTGGGGGCAATTATACTAGCTATTCTGGGGGCAATTATACTAGCTATTCTGGGGGCAACTGTACTGGCTATACTGGGGGCAACTAAACTAGCTATACTGGGGGCAGCTATACTGGGGGGCAGCTATACTAGCTATACTGGGGGGCAGCTATACTAGCTACACTGGGGGCAGCTATACTGGGGGCAGCTATACTAGCTATACTGGGGGCAGCTATACTAGCTATACTGGGGGCAGCTATACTGGGGGCAACTATACTAGCTATATTGGGGGCAGCTATACTAGCTATACTCGGGGCAGCTATACTAGCTATACTGGGGGCAGCTATACTGGGGGCAACTAAACTAGCTATACTGGGGGCAACTAAACTAGCTATACTGGGGGCAGCTATACTAGCTATACTGGGGGCAGCTATACTAGCTATACTGGGGGCAGGTATACTAGCTATACTGGGGGCAGGTATACTAGCTATACTGGGGGCAGCTATACTAGCTATACTGGGGCAAATATACTAGCTACACTGGGGGCAAATATACTAGCTACACTGGGGGCAACTAAACTAGCTATACTGGGGGCAACTAAACTAGCTATACTGGGGACAACTAAACTAGCTATACTGGGGGCAACTATACTAGCTATACTGGGGGCAGCTATACTAGCTATACTCGGGGCAGCTATACTAGCTATACTGGGGGCAGCTATACTAGCTGTACTGGGGGCAGCTATACTGGAGGCAACTAAACTAGCTATACTGGGGGCAACTAAACTAGCTATACTGGGGGCAGCTATACTAGCTATACTGGGGGCAGGTATACTAGCTATACTGGGGGCAGGTATACTAGCTATACTGGGGGCAGCTATACTAGCTATACTGGGGGCAAATATACTAGCTACACTGGGGGCAAATAAACTAGCTATACTGGGGGCAACTAAACTAGCTATACTGGGGGCAACTAAACTAGCTATACTGGGGGCAACTATACTAGCTCCACTGGGGGCAGCTATACTGGGGGAAACTGTACTAGCTCCACTGGGAGCAGCTATACTGGGGGAAACTGTACTAGCTCCACTGGGGGCAGCTATGCTGGGGGAAACTGTACTAGCTAATACTTTAAAACACAGTTAGCTCCGCCCTCATCTGGTCATGACCACGCCCATTTTTTTTGCTGCGAAGCACGCCGCAGGGGGGGGGGGTGTCTTTTAATACCCAGCACCGGGTGCCAAATGCCCTAGGTACGCCACTGCCCTGAGCTGCTTGGTTACTCTGTTGTACTCGACCAAGCCCTATTTCATACAGCCTTATCAATCCCTGCCATGTACTGATGAGGACCAAAAGTCCGAAACAGGCTGTCTACATGTGGGTTTGATATGGCTGTGTAAACTTAAAGCTATAGGCTTGCTATAAACCAGCGGTTCTAGATGCTTGCTTGGCTTAAGAAGGGCGGAAAGGGATAATTTGCATATTTAGTAGGTGTGCATTGTGGGTAACCACAAATGTTCATTTATAACTGAATTATTGCAAATTTCCTTCTGTTTTAAGAAGGCAATTTCACCAAGCTTTGCTTTTTTAGTAGGAGGGCTTTTTGGTTCCTTTCATCCCCCTATACACTCCTAGTAGTTTGGGTCACCCTGAGCTGCTTGGTTACTCTGATAGGCTGAGAGGAGAACTTGGAGAGGGTGTGTAAAGCTTCTGCCTATCACAAGCAGTGCTGCACATTCCACACATTCCAGCCTGAGCCCGACAGGGCCGACAGAGGAAAGAAGATAAGATTTATTACAGAGACAGTGCAACTAGAAAAGGCTGCAGTATGCGAGAGCACATTAGAACAGGTATAGGAACTTATAGGATAGAAGAAATAAGGCTCCAAATTTTGTTACAGAGTCTCTTTAAAGCTGCAGTCCTCTATTGCAACTGAACTATCAACTTTTAGCAATCCTTTCTATGATCTGACATGGCACAGGTGAGGATTTGATGGTTGCCGCAAAACAGACAACTGTCAAAAGAACTTAGTCCAGGGTTGGAGAATGACATAGTCTCTTCACTGCTCTCCAACCTTGATAAATGAAGGCCAATGTGTACATGGACCTTAAAGGGAACCTAAAGTAAATACAAAAAAGGCGGTTTAACTTACCCGGGGCTTCTACCAGATCTCTCTAGACATCCTGTGCCCACGCCGTCACTCCGCCATCGACTCAATGAGTTGCCCGAACAGAAAGAAGGGCACTGAGAGGGACCAGAGGATCGCTCAGTGACAGCGTGGGCGCGGGACTGCTACCCCCTGGCAGAAACCCCAGGTAAGTTAAACTGGCTTTTTTACAATTACTATTTGACAGCACAGACCATATGTAGCTGTCAGTGTGACGTGTTATTATCCAGTGAAAGAATAGAATATTTATGTACTGTACATTCTGTCAATACTGTATGTCATAGTATGGAGGTTTTCATTTTTTTTTTAATAATTAATAACATCTATTTTATTCCACTCTGGATAAATGAGTTGTTGCATTTTCCAAGCTCGGTTTTCCCCCCAATATAGTCATACACTGAATAAAGCAGAGAGAACTGAATAGACTTGACCCTTGGGCCTCAGGGGACCCATTTACCTACATAAAAAAATATTCACAATTTTTACAAAATACATGACTTAATGTGGGAACTGGTAGAAATTGGCAGCGCTCCTTCTCAGGCTGCACCTGAAATGAATACCAACAGAGGTGTGCAGAGCCCCCTAGAGGCTGTACATGACAATGTGCAACGGTTCCCATGTACAATGCAATTAACTGTCCTCTCAGAACACTCAAACCTCTGAACAGGAGAGATAAGAAAAAATAAAACTATGTATGCAAGGTTCTACCTAAAGCCGTATACACATTTCCAACTGATGTGGCCTGTCAAGACCCGAGTCCCTTGGGCGAGTGGCACGAGCATGAGGGCACCTGGCAGGCGGGAGAGTGAGGCAAACAATGGGATTGAAAGGGCATCGCATTGCTGGAGTTGAGCAGATCTGCCCAGTGAACTGCTTGCAGGTTGCTAGATGCTGTACATACGCATTATTGTCGGCTGAGGTGGTCATTATCGGCTGCCTGAGCTGACTTAAGTCAGGCCTGTGTACAAGGCTTTAGAAAG